>NW_024061444.1:7500-128338 GCF_016432855.1 Salvelinus namaycush
AATATCTAATCTATTAAACCAAATGTCTTGTAAATTGTGTAACTTTCTCTGTGACATGGTATTATATTTCCAGATAACATGTACAGTGAGGTCAACGTACTGGGACACATTTGTTATTTTGTCTCTGTACACTTTGACATGATACAATGACTGAGGTTAAAGGTCAGACTGTCAGCTTTAATGTCAGGGCATTTTCACCGTTTAGAAAGTGCTGGAGTACCGAGCCAAAACAACAAACCATGTGTCACTGTCCCAATACATTTGGACGTCACTGTCTCCTAAATGTCTGATTTGATGTCCTCCATGTTTTGCTGTTTCAGCTGTGGTGATGACAGGTTCTTCCAGACTGTGTGTGAATCCATCCCTGTGAGGTCCAGAGAGGAGGACCAGCAGTTGGCCTCTCTTCTCCAGGCCTTGGGCTCCACCCTGTCACTGGGAGGAGAGTTACCCAGGAAAACCTGCAGGTCTGTGGGGAGAGTCCTGGGTCTCTGTGCCTCCAGAGTGGACCTCACTCTCACCCCCAGCAAGATCTCTCTCAAAGGAGCCACACTTCTTTTGAGACATGAGTCAAAGCTCCACAAACTCGGGTATGTTCAGTAAGACAGCTTTTACAGGTCTATTGAATAGTTGATTTTCCTACTGAGCATTTATCTGACAAGGTTTCTCTGTTTCAAGTGACTTGAGTTTCGTCTTTTCATTCCAGGCTGAGTGTGGGTATGGCAGTGAAACTGTCCAGACTGGTTAGGAGGACAGGGAGAGGTGCTACTCCACTGACTGTCCCAGAACTCTCCCTGGTCCTAAAGAGCAGCCAGCCACCAGAGAGAGTGTTATCCAGGGCTCTGAGTAGTGTGGCTTCCCTGCTGAGACTCTGGAGGGTTCAGTGTCTGGACCTGACTGACCTCTGGATCCAGGGTCACTCTCTCATCACACTGCTGTGTCACCAGGGACCTCTCTCTCTCAGGTCAGTCTGAAACTGATGTTTTTTAAAAGTAGAAATAGTAACGTCATTCATGTGTTTTTCTTCATATTTCTGACTGCCTGTTTGTTCCAACATCCTAGACTGAACTCAGACACTCTGCAGCAGCTGACTGTAGTTGTGTATGAAGCTCAGGACAAGGACTTGACTCAGTGGTTCCTGGAGAAGGTTGGTGGAGACCTGACCTCCTGCAGGCTGGACTGGGAAGTGCTTCTCTCTCTGCTGCAGCATTCAACCCACAACATCACTGTGGACCTCAGGAAGAACAGGCTTCTAGAGAAGAACATCTCAGATCTTCTCCCCTTTCTGGGAAGGGTTACTCTCAAGAGGTGGGAGAACTTCTTTCTCTTTTCAGACTTTCTAGAAATAATAAAATAACTATTTGTATCCAGTGACATGTTGTTGTGAGTTTTCCTCTGTAATATCATTAGGGTTTTATTGAAGAGGTGGGAGATCTTTATTCAATATTTATAGACTTTAATTATTCATGTCCTATCCAGCCAGATGTTACTATGTGAGTTTTCCTCTGTATTATCATTAGGGTTTTATTCAAGAGGTGGGAGATCGTTATTCAATATTTTAGACTTTAATTATTCATGTCCTATCCAGCCAGTTGTTACTATGTGAGTTATCCTCTGTATTATCATTAGGGTTTTATTCAAGAGGTGGGAGATCGTTATTCAATATTTTAGACTTTAATTATTCATGTCCTATCCAGACAGTTGTTACTATGTGAGTTATCCTTTATAAAACCTTGACATAACCACAACAATCCATTCTCCATGTTTGTTCAGGTCCAGTTCCAGCTTTGTAAAGTCCTCCATCAGACACATCTATGACAGTAGAGACAGTGACTGTGTGTCCAGTTTGTTGAGATCTTCAGACCATTGGATCAACCTGAACAGCAGAGAGCTGGACAGAGTGGACTGTACTGCTCTGTGTTTTACCCTGCAGCACAGCCACCAAGTCAAAGTCAACCTGCTGTGGACCTCCATACCACCGGGGGAGATAGAGAGCATCCTGCCTCTTCTGGAGAGAGTCTCCCAGCTCAGGTTTAGTTGGCACTCTTTGACCCTGCTAGAATGGATAGAACTATGAGGCTTTCCACTTCCTGACAGATTTAACCTCTAACCCTAACCTTAGGTTAACGTACTAACCTTAACCTCAGCTAGGGGTGGAATTGAAGGGGAACGCCTGGGAGTTGACCTGATAAACAGAGTTGTAGTGTGTTTATCAGTGTTTTAATGTGTGATGGTGTGTAAATAAGTCTCTCTCTCTCTCTGTCTCGCTGTCTCTCTCTGTCGCTCACTCTCTGTCTCTCGCTCTCTGTCTCTCTCTCTGTCTCTCTCTCTCTCTCTGTCTCGCTGTCTCCCTCTGTCGCTCTCTCTCTCTGTCTCGCTGTCTCTCTCTGTCGCTCACTCTCTGTCTCTCGCTCTCTGTCTCTCTCTCTGTCTCTCTCTGTAGTGTTGACAGGAAGTTACTACTGAGTTTCCTCCAGTGCTGTGCTGCCTCTCAGGTCCAGGAGGGGGCACCACCACCACCACCACCACCAACAGCAGTATGGCTGCTCAGGTCTCTGCACTACAGGCTGGACTTCTCCTGCTCCTCCTCTGTGGACCTGTCAGCTCAGGACCCAGGAGAGGCTCTGTGTCTGACCACTGACCACTGCAGGGCCATCAACTCTGTTCTGAAGCAGAACCAACACAGCACCCAGCTGGTCCAGAACCAGGTCCAGCTCATCCTAAGAGACTGTGAGGTGGAGGACAGAGCACTGAGGGAGCTGCTTCCCATCCTGCATATCGTCAAGCTGAGGTTAGACATACAAAGACAAACATTTGACCAACTAGTTTATCAGTAGGAGTTAAACCTACTCTGTGTCATGATGTTGTCTCTGCTTCTTGTCCTCTCAGTTCCAGCAAAGCTCTGCTACTTCAGCTGCTGGACCTTGTGTGTGAGGGTATTGAAGAGGGGCTGCTGAGGCACACAGAGTCCCTGTGCAGAGCCCTGAATGGGGAGCTGGACCTCAGTGAGACCAGGCTGGATCAGAAGGCCTGTGGATCTCTGGCCCTGGTTCTGGAACACTCAGAGGGTCTGTCAGAACTGGACCTCAGCCACTGTCAACTCACAGACCACCACCTACAGCCCCTGATCACACACCTGCATAAAGTACAAGTCCTGGAGTGAGTGGCTTTCACTGTGTGTGTGTGTGTGTGTGTGTGTGTGTGTGTGTGTGTGTGTGTGTGTGTGCGTGACTAGATGACAAATGTCTCTCTCTCTCTCTCTCTCTCTCTCTCTCTCTCTCTCTCTCTCATTGGAGTGCATGCTGGGAGTGAGTCGTCAAGCAGGAGTGTTTGTGAGAGCGAATGGAATTTCTTTTCACTCTATTGGGTTTTGGTATGTATATATATATTCATTAGTTTAGTTGTTTTAAGGGTATCTTGTTTAACTATCACTAAGCACGTATAAGGGTGGTGGGATCGTTGAGGTTGTTTTTTTTTCGCGAGGGCACAACCAGCGGGTGGGGCTGGTTGCAATGGCCGCTCGAGGAAGTGTAGAGTTTGAAAAACTTACCCGGAGGCATGGGGTAAAGATTCCAGCCGCGGCAGGGTGTTCAGTAGAAGAATGTAGCCTGGCTGTGGGTGCTATCATTGGGTATGATAGCATCAAATCAGCCTCAAGGATGAATAGCGCTGTAGTGATCTTTTTAGATTCTATTGAAAAGGTGAATAAAATAGTGGAGACGGGTGTTGTGTTGCGGGAGGCACAGACGCAAGTATTTCCGCTTATGAATCCGGCGAAAAAAGTGATACTGTCTAACGTGCCACCTTTTGTTAGAGATGAAATATTGGAGCGAGAGTTATCTCGTCATGGTCAAATCGTATCTACAATAAAGAAAGTTCTTTTTGGATGCAAATCTCCGTTGCTGAAACATGTCGTGTCTCATAGGAGACAAGTGCATATGATCTTAAAAAAGGACGTAGATGAACTGAATTTAGCGTTCAGTTTTAAGATTGATGGATTTGATTATGTATTTTATGCTTCGACGGAATCAATGAAATGCTTTGGCTGTGGAAGAGAGGGGCATTTGGTGCGCAGTTGTCCCGAGAATGAGCGCGCTGAGACCGGTAGTGGTTATAGTGCTGGTGCAAATAACGCACCACCGCGAAGGGATGAACATGCTAAGGGTGCAGGGGAAGGGAGAAGGTGGGCAGATGTGGTTGGAAAAGTAGGAGAAGAAGGCATTGTGGATAAGGTGGAAATTGTGGTAGATCAGAAAAAAGAGGGAGGGGAAACAGGTGGTGAGATTGCGACTGCCGTCGCTGAGGTGGTGCTGGAAAATGAAATTGGAGGGCAAGAGGAGATTGAAATAACGGAAAAAGAAGCAGATGTTTTCAAAATACCTAGGAGTAAAAGGAAGAATGTAAGGGGGGGTGAAGGGTCTAGTTCTAAGAGAAAGGTAGAGAGTGATAAATCAGTTGAAGATGAACAAGTGGTAGAGATGGTGGAGTTTTCTTCTGGGGAGGATAGCGAGAGTGAGTCTTCTGACGCGTCACAACAATGTAGCGAGACAAATGGGATAGAAGGGAGATATGGAATTGAGAAGATACGTCAATTTCTGAAGTTGACAAAAGGGAAGAAATATATGCAGGATTACAATGTAACTGATTTTTTCCCTGAAAGTGAATTGTTTATTGAATCAGCAAAGTTTCTGATGTCAAAAATTACAGGAGGAGGGTTGAAAAGCCCTGAAATTGCTAGACTCAAGAAAGTGGTCACGAGAGTGATAAGTGATGTAAATTCGAAAGAAAATGAAAGAGTTCAGTTGCAGTTTTAACTCTGTAAAGAGATGTGGTGGCTGTATCATCCTTTGTATATTTTTTTCATCCATGAGCAGTTTTAAGATTTCTTCTTTAAACGTAAATGGGGCTAGAGATGGTAAAAAAAGAGCCATGGTGTATGAGTTAATTAGGGGAAAGGGAAGTGACATAATTTTTCTACAAGAAACGCATAGTAATTTGGAAAATGAAGTTATGTGGCAACAGGAGTGGGGGGGGACAGTGGTGTGTAGTCATAAAAACTCAAAAAGTGGGGGGGGTGGCTATTTTGTTCTCAAAAGGGTTTTTGCCTTTGTCTTATGAGATTGAGGAGATAGTTGAGGGGAGGTTATTAAAAGTCAGAGCAAGGTATGAAAACATCACTATGTGTCTGATAAATGTATATGCCCCAGTGGTGACAGTTGAGAGGGTATGTTTTTTAGAGACATTATCAAATACCATTGAGAAATGTAACAAAGAGGATTATTTATTTATTGCTGGGGATTTCAACTGCACAGTCAGCGATTTAGATAGAAATCACAAAGAACCTCATATAGCCTCAAGGACTTTTTTAAAACGCCTTATTGTAACACTATGAATTGTGTGATATTTGGCGGAGTCAACATGGAGGAACAAGGCAGTACACCTGGGCGCATGTGAGAGAGAACACCATCTCTCTGACCAGGTTAGATAGGTTTTATTGTTTTGAGCATCAATCTCAGGTCTATAAATCAAGTGGGATTTTCTGATCATTGTTTAGTAACAAAGGTGGTGTACATTAATGTTGTAAAACCTAAAAGTGCATACTGGCATTTTAATATAACTTTATTGAGTGATGCTCACTTCAGGAAATGTTTTTGTTTTTTTCTGGGAGAGGTGGAGGTCTCAAAAGGCCAGTTTTATATCACTTCAACAGTGGTGGGATATAGGGAAAATCCAGATTCAACAATTCTGTAATCAATACACGAGGAATGTCACCAAGGATATCACCAGATCAATGAAAGCCTTAGAGTTTGAAATAGTGGAACTCATGACGTTGGTTGAGACCACAGGAGATCGAGGCCATACTCAGGCCCTCAAGAGGAGAAAAGCTGCATTGGCAGACCTGCTGGGTATCAGAGCACAGGGGGCATTGGTGAGAAGTAAGTTTCAGGGAATATCTGAAATGGATGCCTCATCCAAGTTTTTCTTTGGTTTAGAGAAAAAGAATGGACAAAGAAAAATTATTCATTGTCTCAAATCAGCTGTTGGACAAGAGCTCACTAGCCCGAGTGAAATTAGAAAGAGGGCAGCAGAGTTCTATGCTGAGCTCTATAAGTGTGAGTACAAAGAGGATAAAACAGTGACACAACAGTTCTTTGATGGGCTCCCAAAGGTGGCTGCAGAAGCTCAGGTTGAGCTGGAGCAACCATTGTCTTTGCAGGAGTTATACACTGCATTAAAAGGCATGGAAAATGGAAGGGCACCAGGCATTGATGGGCTTCCCGTTGACTTTTTTAAGTCTTTTTGGGCTATGTTGGGAGAGGATTGGCTAGCAGTAGTTAATGATAGTTTAACCGGAGGGTTACTACCAATAAGCTGCAGAAGGGCTGTCCTCACCCTATTGCCCAAAAAGGGTGACCCTAGGGAGGTGAAGAACTGGAGGCCGGTGGCTTTATTGTGCACTGATTATAAGATATTGTCAAAGGCTTTGTCCAACAGGCTGAGGGAGGTGATGGGGCAAATCATACATACGGACCAGTCCTACTGTGTTCCTGGCAGGCAGATAGGGGATAACATTTCTCTGATTCGTGATTTTTTGGACGTCTCTAAGGCTATTGGGTTGGATGCTGGTCTAATTTCAATTGATCAGGAAAAGGCATTTGACCGAGTTGAACATAAATATTTATGGCACACGCTTGAGGCGTTTGGGTTCAGCTCGGGTTTTATTGCCATGATAAAGGTGATATATGGTGACATTGAAAGTGTATTGAAAGTTAACGGTGGTTTGAGTGCTCCTTTTAAAGTGTGTAGAGGTATTCGGCAGGGATGTTCTTTGTCAGGGATGTTGTATGCCATTGCTATAGAGCCACTACTAAATAGCATTAGAAGTCGCATTGAAGGGGTGTACCTTTCAGAGGATATTCCTCCTATTCGTCTCTCAGCCTATGCTGATGATGTAGTTGTGTTAGTGAAAAATCAAGCGGAGGTGGATAGTTTGAGTCTAATGGTTGATCGTTTTAGGGGAATATCCTCTGCAAAGGTAAATTGGGAAAAGAGTTGTGCTTTACAGATTGGAAAATGGGCTGGAGGGATCATGGCTTTGCCAGGGGGGCTAGAATGGTGTAAGGGAGGTTTTAAGTATCTTGGAGTGTACCTAGGAGATGAGGGGACTATGGAAAAGAATTGGAGTGGGGTAGGTTGAAATGGTGGAAGGGAGGATGAGGAGATGGCGTTGGTTATTATCTCGTATGTCATATAGGGGGCGCACTATTATAGTTAACAATGTGATTGCCTCTGCACTGTGGCATCGGTTGTCAGTTTTAGAACCACCATCTGGCCTTCTGGCTAAGATACAGGCAATTATTGTGGATTTCCTTTGGGATAAATATCATTGGGTTCCACAAAGTGTTTTGTATTTGTCAGAAGAGGAGGGGGGACAAGGTCTTGTACATCTTGATAGTAGAGCTGCTGCTTTCCGGTTTCAGTTTATTCAAAGGTTGCTTTATGGACCGGAAAATGTGGTGTGGAGAGGAGTGGCAGGTCTTGTATTACAGCGGGTTGGAGGATTAGGTTTAAAGAAGGCTTTATTTCTGGTTGATAGTAGGCAGATTTCTAGGGAGGGAGTACCTCCGTTTTACAGAGGCCTTCTCAGAGTGTGGAGCATAATGAAGGTGTCCAGACGAAATTCAGCGGAGTCAGTGCATTGGCTGTTGGAGGAACCGCTGGTGTATGGGGCAAGACTGGATTGTACAACTGCAGCTGTTCCACATTTCTCCAAGATTCTGGTGAAGGGCAAAATAATCACCTTAAAACAGTTAATGGCCATGGCTGGGCCCGCCTTAATGGATGGAAGACGGGTGGCTGAACATTTGGGGATGAGGTCGGAAAGGATTGTCGGACAAATGTTGGGGCGCTGCAGGAAGGCTCTGTCAGCGGAAGAGTGGGGTATGCTTAGTAACCACAAGAAGAATATACAAGATGAAGACGTCTCATTTCCAAGACTAGGGATTACACCAAATATCTCAGAGTCAGAAAGAAAGGTGTTATTGATGGATTTGAGAGGGTTGGAGGAGGTGAGTTTGGATGAGGTGAATGGGAAGGACTTGTATAGGGGGTGTGTCAAGGTGTTGAACAAAGATAAATTGAAAAATAGAAAAGACACTCCATGGAGGGTAAAATTGGGCATTGATGATAAAGTAAAGCCAGAATGGAGAGCACTGTACAAGCCACCGTTACAAAAGGGTACTGGTGATATGCAATGGAGGGTTTTACATGGTATCATTGCAGTTAATGCTTTTATATCTGTTATTAACTCAGATGTTAGAGATGGATGTCCTTTTTGTAATATAAGATAAACTATTTTTCACTGTTTTATGGAGTGTGAGAGGATAAAACCTCTATTGGAAATGCTGGAATCTTTGTTTAAAGCTGTAGGGGAGGTTTTCAATAACACTGTTTTTATTTTGGGGTTTAGATATAGTAAGCAACAGAAAAGAAAATGTCAAATGTTAAATTTTATTTTGGGACAAGCTAAGATGTCCATTTTTCTGAGTAGGAAACATAAGATAGAAATGGGATATGGGCAGGATGTAAGATGTGTTTTTAAAGGATTAGTGAAAGCAAGAATAAAAGTAGATTTTGAGTTCTTCTCAGCTGTAAAAGATCTCATATTGTTTGAGGAGAAGTGGGCATACGAAGGAGCGCTTTGTTTTGTAGAGGAGGGGAAATTATTTTTTGCAGAAGAAATAAGTTGAATGTAGATGTTATGTATTTATTTATTTTTCGTTTAGGAAGTACATTTGTTGATTCATTTCTGAAAAGACAGTGTGTCATTATTTGTGTTAACATTTGAGTATAAAATAAAGGTTTTATAAAAACTCAAACTCTCTCTCTCTCTCTCTCTCTCTCTCTCTCTCTCTCTCTCTCTCTTGTAGCCTGAGCCACAATGACATCACTGATGCTCTGACTGACAGTATACTCCAACTGGTTTCTACCAACACTTCAATACACACCGTACGGTAAGGGTGTGTGTGACGGTGAGCAGAGCATGTGTGTGTGAGATCATATGGGTGGGTCTGTTGCTGGGGGCAACTGTTGGAGGATGGAGATGTGTTGTCTAATGATGTAATAATGATTAATAATAATCATGTTCTATAGACTCTTCAACAACAGAATCCAGGACAGAATACCCTTCTTGACAGACAAGAGGTTTGACATCTGGTGTAACAACATCAGGTCTTAGTCCAGGAAGAGAAGGCTGAATACAGGACAGAAGACCCTTCTTGACAGACAAGAGGTTTGAGATCTGGTGAAACAACATCAGGTCTTAGTCCAGGAAGAGAAGGCTGAATCCAGGACAGAAGACCCTTCCTGACAGACAAGAGGTTTAACATCTGGTGAAACAACATTAGGTCTTAGTCCAGGAAGAGAAGGCTGAATCCAGGACAGAAGATCCTTCCTGACAGACAAGAGGTTTGACATCTGGTGAAACAACATCAGGTCTTAGTCCAGGAAGAGAAGGCTGAATCCAGGACAGAAGACCCTTCCTGACAGACAAGAGGTTTGAGATCTGGTGAAACAACATCAGGTCTTAGTCCAGGAAGAGAAGGCTGAATCCAGGACAGAAGACCCTTCCTGACAGACAAGAGGTTTAACATCTGGTGAAACAACATCAGGTCTTAGTCCAGGAAGAGAAGGCTGAATCCAGGACAGAAGACCCTTCCTGACAGACAAGAGGTTTGAGATCTGGTGAAACAACATCAGGTCTTAGTCCATGAAGAGGAAGAGAAGATGGATGTTGAAGATGGACATAGTAGTTTCAAGAGTAGTAGGCAAGGCCCAGTTCTGTGACATTTTAGTGACAGAGGACATGGTTAGGAAGGCCCCAATCACTCACACACACACACACACACACACACACACACTCACACATTCACACACACACAAAGAAGAATGAACATTGAGAGAGAAGTGACATTGATTAAAGAAAATAAGAAGAATTAATTAATAAAATAAATAAAATTTAATGTTGGTTGCTTTAAGGTACGATGCTTGTAGACTGTGTTGGTTAGGTTTAAAGGACAAGGCCTTATGGTCTGTAGGAGGTTGGTAATGACATGTTATAATGATGGTATAATGTTGAAGGGTATAAAAATTTTGAATGTTTAGGAAGTAATGGGAAGAATAGGATCGAGTAAGATTATAATTGAGTAGGGAATGTTAATGTTTAGAAATAAATGGAAGTAAATGTTTTAAAAGTTAATGATAATGGAGTGTACTAATGGTGCTATCTTGCTTTATTTATTTATTTATTTTATTTTTTTTTATTTTTTTTTTTTTTCAGGGGTGGATCAGCTTAATATTGCGGAAAGAATGTTGCTTCCAATGTAATTGTCTGCATCATTTCCAATCCCCCATATTTTTTTGGGTAAATATATATATCCATACACGCATGCATACATATACACATATATACATTCACATACCTATATAGACATACATACTTTTTAAAGAATATACCTTTATTATTATTCCCCGCAAACCCTACCACCGATCCCCCATTTGGAGTAAACTGATAAACACTTCTGCTTTTATCTTCAATTTATACATCTTATACACATTTTACAGACACAGCCCACTTTACAATAGTTCTCTCTTGTTTGTTCTTAGTCCTTCCTCTATTTCTGTTGTCCATCCAGTTTGATTTCCACTTGTAACTGTGCTATTTCACAAAAGCTCCGCACCTATACACATTTCACAGAGCCCTACATTGTTTATCTTGCTATTAGTCCCACCCTTCAGCTCCACTCAACCCTTCCCATCTATCTTCCAACATCATCCATTTCGGATTTTTATTTGCCATATATTTTTCAACTGTGCTGTGATGCTTCACAAAAGATTTGAACCTTCCTATTCTCATAGCTTCTACAGATTGTAAATTAAAAATAAACAATTTTGCTAAAATAATTATTATATTATTGATTGATTGACTATGGCTTTTCAAATCCCCCAGTATTGCTATCTGTAGCGTTAGTTTTAAGCAAATGTTGCAATTTTTCAGCCATTCCTGGACCTGTGACCAAAAACGAGCTACATACGGACAATACCAAAATAAATGATCTAATGACTCTGCCTCCTCACAGCAGAATCTGCAGAGCTGGGAAGATTGTATCCCCCATATATATAACATTCTATTGGTTGCAAGAATTTTGTATAGTAATTTAATTTGAAAAATGTGAAGTTTTGAATCCGGCGTTGTTTTGCGTATCAATTCATAAACCATGTGCCATGGAATGGGTACATCGAACATCTCTTCCCAACTATTTTGCAATTTATATGGCACAGCTGTCAGTTTTTTGGTCCTTAAATGAAATTGGTATATGTTTTTATTTATCACACTTTTCTTTAACCATTTATATTCTTTAATACAGGGCCGACATACAAGTTCCTTACTTTTTTCCCCTTCTACTTGCCTCTTCCATTTTTGTGGTAATACTGCAATTAATTGGTTGTAATTTTGGGTAGAGCAGACATTTCCATATGTCTGTGTTAGCTGCATGTGTGACATAACTCCACCAGTCCTATTTATGATATCATTCACTAAAATTATACCTTTTTTAAACATTTCTTCGATAAATATTTTTACTATATTTGAATTTAACCACAATATTTGTTGTACTATTTGTTCCATCCTTTCAGGTGGATTAAACTGAAATTGCAACCAACTTTCTAAGGCTTGTTTAAAAAATAAAGATATTTTGGAGATTATTTCCTTTTCAAACAACCGAAAGTGAGCAGGTGTAATCTGAATAAAGGGAAAAGGCCCTTTTTGAATATAGGATGAGACATTCGTACCAATTTACTAGAGAACCAGTTTGGATTTAAGTATAACTTTTGTATGACTGATGCCTTTAGTATTTTATAATTTCTGAATTTCTTCATATTCGTTATATAAATAGGCCCTTTTAATTTTATCTGGCTTGCCGTTCCACATAAAATGGAATATTTTTTGTTCATATAATTTAAAAAGCAGGTCACTAGGTGTAGGCAAAACCATAAGCAAATAGGTAAACTGTGATATGACTAAAGAGTTAATCAAATAGACAGGTATTTTCCTTTCCATGGTAGCAAGATCTTATCTATTTTTGCTAACTTTCTATAAAAATGTATTGGAGTGAGATCATTTCTTTCTTTTGGGATTTGTATACCGAGTATGTCCACATCTCCGTCAGACCATTTAATTGGTAAACTACATGGCAATGTAAAATGTGTATTTTTTAGTGATCCAATACGTAATATGGTACATTTATCATAATTTGGTTTTAATCCAGAGAGGATAGCAAAGGTATCTAGATCCTCTAAGAGGCCGTGGAGAGACTCTAATTGTGGTTTTAAAAAGAAAACATGAATCATCAGCGTACAATGACAGCTTAGTTTTTAAGCCACGGATTTTTAATCCCTTAATATTAATGTTTGATCTAATTTTAACAGCTCACATTTCGATGGCAATAATAAATAGATATGCCGATAGTGAACAACCTTGTTTTACTCCTGTAGATAGTTTAAAACTTTCTGAGGTGTAGCCATTATTTACTATTTTACACCTAGGGTTACTATACATAATTTTAACCCATTTTATAAGAGATTCCCCAAAATTGAAATATTCTAGGCATATATATAAACTCCAGTCGTACTTTATCAAAAGCCTTTTCAAAATCAGCTATGCAAACCAGGCCTGGTGTCCCCGATATTTCATAGTGTTCTATTGTTTCCAGTACTTGCCTTATATTATCTCCAATGTATCGTCCATGTAAAAAACCTGTCTGATTAGGATGAATAATATCTGACAAACTTGTTTTTTTCTATGCGCCAAGCATTTTGTTAGGATTTTTGCATCACAACACTGAAGTGTAAGAGGTCTCCAATTTTTTAAATGGACTGGATCTTTATATATACCACTTGGGTCCTGTTTCAGTAATAATGATATCAGACCTTCTTGTTGCGTGTCTGATAATCTACCATTTATATAGGAGTGGTTAAAACAAGCTAATAATGGTCCTTTGAGTATATCAAAAAAAGTTTTGTATACTTCCACTGGTATGCCATCCAGCCCTGGAGTTTTCCCATCCTTAAAGGCCCCAATTGCATCAAGCAGTTCCTCCTCTGTAATTTGGCCTTCACATGAGTCTTTCTGTACAGATGTTAGTTTTACATTATTATTAGGAAAAAAATCTATACAATTAGTTTCAGTTAGTGGAGATGGAGGAGCCTGAAACGAAAACATATTCTTAAAGTACTTTACTTCCTCTTTCAAAATATAATTTGGTGAATCATGCGTGACTCCATCATTTGTAACAAGTTTTAATACATTTTTTTTGTTAGCATTTCTATATTGAAGATTGAAAACGAATTTGGTGCATTTTTTCCCATAATCCATTCAGTTTGCTTTATTTTTTATTTTTAATAATGTATAACACTTGATCTTTCTTGAATAAGTTGCTCCATTTCTTTTTTGTTTTTCCACTAACTTATTCTGAGCCTCTATTGGACAGTTTTTATTGCTATCTAACTGTACTGTTAGTCCTTCAATTTCCTTTGTTAATATGGACTCTTTTGATCTAAATTGCTTTTGTTTTATAGATGAGTACTGAATTGCATGGCCTCTAAAGGCACACTAAAGTGTCCCATACAATAAGGGGATCTGCTGTACCTATGTTATGTCTGAAAAAGTCAGTTATAAATTCTACTGTCCTAGTTCTAAACAATTTATCATCTAGTAGACTTCGATTAAATTTCCAATATCCTCGCCCACGTGGATATTCTGTAAGAGTAATGTATATGCCAATTATGTGATGGTCTGACCACATTCTGTCCCCAATCAACACTTTTTAAACCTTTGGTGCCAGAGAGAATGACATAAGAAAGTAGTCAAGATGACTAGCTTGATTAAGCCTCCGCCATGTATATCTCACTAGGTCAGGATATTAAACCTCCTCCATGTATATCTCACTAGGTCAGGATATTAAACTTCCTCCATGTATATCTCACTAGGTCAGGATATTAAACCTCCATGTATATCTCACTAGGTCAGGATATTAAACCTCCATGTATATCTCACTAGGTCAGGATATTAAACCTCCATGTATATCTCACTAGGTCAGGGTATTAAACCTCTGTGTATATCTCACTAGGTCAGGGTATTAAACCTCTGCCATGTATATCTCACTAGGTCAGGATATTAAACCTCCATGTATATCTCACTAGGTCAGGATATTAAACCTCCATGTATATCTCACTAGGTCAGGGTATTAAACCTCCATGTATATCTCACTAGGTCAGGATATTAAACCTCCGCCATGTATATCTCACTAGGTCAGGATATTAAACCTCCGCCATGTATATCTCACTAGGTCAGGGTATTAAACCTCCTCCATGTATATCTCACTAGGTCAGGGTATTAAACCTCCATGTATATCTCACTAGGTCAGGATATTAAACCTCCATGTATATCTCACTAAGTCAGGATATTAAACCTCCTCCATGTATATCTCACTAGGTCAGGATATTAAACCTCCTCCATGTATATCTCACTAGGTCAGGATATTAAACCTCCATGTATATCTCACTAGGTCAGGGTATTAAACCTCCTCCATGTATATCTCACTAGGTCAGGATATTAAACCTCCATGTATATCTCACTAGGTCAGGATATTAAACCTCCTCCATGTATATCTCACTAGGTCAGGATATTAAACCTCCTCCATGTATATCTCACTAGGTCAGGGTATTAAACCTCCTCCATGTATATCTCACTAGGTCAGGGTATTAAACCTCCTCCATGTATATCTCACTAGGTCAGGGTATTAAACCTCCTCCATGTATATCTCACTAGGTCAGGGTATTAAACCTCCTCCATGTATATCTCACTAGGTCAGGATATTAAACTTCCTCCATGTATATCTCACTAGGTCAGGATATTAAACCTCCATGTATATCTCACTAGGTCAGGATATTAAACCTCCATGTATATCTCACTAGGTCAGGGTATTAAACCTCCTCCATGTATATCTCACTAGGTCAGGGTATTAAACCTCCTCCATGTATATCTCACTAGGTCAGGATATTAAACCTCCTCCATGTATATCTCACTAGGTCAGGATATTAAACCTCCTCCATGTATATCTCACTAGGTCAGGGTATTAAACCTCCTCCATGTATATCTCACTAGGTCAGGGTATTAAACTTCCTCCGTGTATATCTCACTAGGTCAGGATATTAAACCTCCTCCATGTATATCTCACTAGGTCAGGGTATTAAACCTCCATGTATATCTCACTAGGTCAGGGTATTAAACCTCCTCCATGTATATCTCACTAGGTCAGGATATTAAACCTCCTCCATGTATATCTCACTAGGTCAGGATATTAAACCTCCTCCGTGTATATCTCACTAGGTCAGGATATTAAACCTCCATGTATATCTCACTAGGTCAGGATATTAAACCTCCATGTATATCTCACTAGGTCAGGATATTAAACCTCCATGTATATCTCACTAGGTCAGGATATTAAACCTCCTCCATGTATATCTCACTAGGTCAGGGTATTAAACCTCCATGTATATCTCACTAGGTCAGGATATTAAACCTCATCTATGTATATCTCACTAGGTCAGGGTATTAAACCTCCATGTATATCTCACTAGGTCAGGATATTAAACCTCCGCCATGTATATCTCACTAGGTCAGGATATTAAACCTCCTCCATGTATATCTCACTAGGTCAGGATATTAAACCTCCATGTATATCTCACTAGGTCAGGATATTAAACCTCCTCCATGTATATCTCACTAGGTCAGGGTATTAAACCTCCATGTATATCTCACTAGGTCAGGGTATTAAACCTCCATGTATATCTCACTAGGTCAGGATATTAAACCTCCGCCATGTATATCTCACTAGGTCAGGTTATTAAACCTCCATGTATATCTCACTAGGTCAGGATATTAAACCTCCATGTATATCTCACTAGGTCAGGGTATTAAACCTCCTCCATGTATATCTCACTAGGTCAGGATATTAAACCTCCTCCATGTATATCTCACTAGGTCAGGGTATTAAACCTCTGCCATGTATATCTCACTAGGTCAGGATATTAAACCTCCATGTATATCTCACTAGGTCAGGATATTAAACCTCCTCCATGTATATCTCACTAGGTCAGGGTATTAAACCTCCATGTATATCTCACTAGGTCAGGATATTAACCTCCATGTATATCTCACTAGGTCAGGATATTAAACCTCCATGTATATTTCACTAGGTCAGGATGTTAAACCTCCATGTATATCTCACTAGGTCAGGATATTAAACCTCCTCCATGTATATCTCACTAGGTCAGGATATTAAACCTCCTCCATGTATATCTCACTAGGTCAGGGTATTAAACCTCCTCCATGTATATCTCACTAGGTCAGGATATTAAACCTCCATGTATATCTCACTAGGTCAGGATATTAAACCTCCTCCATGTATATCTCACTAGGTCAGGGTATTAAACCTCCATGTATATCTCACTAGGTCAGGATATTAAACCTCCTCCATGTATATCTCACTAGGTCAGGATATTAAACCTCCATGTATATCTCACTAGGTCAGGGTATTAAACCTCCGCCATGTATATCTCACTAGGTCAGGATATTAAACCTCCTCCATGTATATCTCACTAGGTCAGGATATTAAACCTCCACCATGTATATCTCACTAGGTCAGGATATTAAACCTCCTCCATGTATATCTCACTAGGTCAGGGTATTAAACCTCCGCCATGTATATCTCACTAGGTCAGGATATTAAACCTCCATGTATATCTCACTAGGTTAGGATATTAAACCTCCTCCATGTATATCTCACTAGGTCAGGATATTAAACCTCCATGTATATCTCACTAGGTCAGGATATTAAACCTCCTCCATGTATATCTCACTAGGTCAGGATATTAAACCTCCATGTATATCTCACTAGGTCAGGATATTAAACCTCCTCCATGTATATCTCACAAGGTCAGGATATTAAACCTCCTCCATGTATATCTCACTAGGTCAGGATATTAAACCTCCACCATGTATATCTCACTAGGTCAGGATATTAAACCTCCTCCATGTATATCTCACTAGGTCAGGGTATTTAAGTCTCCATATATCCACTAATTCCAATATATCCATGACATTCATGATTTCCTTAAGTGCCTGAGGGTGATAGTTTGTAGTGTGATTTCCTTTCCGGTCCATAGAGGTATTTAATTAATGTTTCCGTGAAACAAAGAACGTTATGTTATAAATGGGGACCCACTACCAGACACACACGCATCAGCAGAAGAGACTGTCTAGAGTGTAGCCTGTTAGCCAGATAGCCAGTGGAGAGAAAAGATAAGACACACCAATAATACCTCATACAATAATGATGGCAGAGCAATTTAATGGCAACTTCATAGAAACAATTTACAAGAAAGAACCCAGTCATCAACATTAGAGTATTTGCAGTAATCTGTATTACCTCCCAGTGGAAGAGAGATAGGGAAGAGCGAGAGAGAGGGAGGGAGGAGAGAGAAAAAAAGAGGGAGGAGAGAGAGAAAGAGAGGGAAGAGAAATGGACGAGAGAGAGAGAGAGCGAGTGAAGAGAGACAGGGAAGAGCGACAGAGAAAGATAGAGGTGGCGAGCAGGGAAAAGAGAAAGAGAGAGAGGGAAGAGAGAGTTGAGAGAGATGGAAGAGAAAAACAGAGGCATGGGAAAGGTGATGAGAAAGAGTATGAAGCGATAGAGCGAGAGAGGAGAGCGGGACGAGAGAGAGCGGGACGAGAGAGAGGGACAAGAGAGAGAGAGGGACAAGAGAGAGAGAGGGACGAGAGAGAGAGAGAGGGACGAGAGAGAGAGAGAGGGACGAGAGAGAGAGAGAGAGGGACGAGAGAGAGAGAGAGGGATGAGAGAGAGAGAGAGGGAAGAGAGAGAGGGACGAGAGAGGGAAGATAAATTAGAAAGGGAAGAGAAAAAAGAGGGAGGAGAAAGAGGGAGGAGAGTAATGTGTAATGTGAATGTCTCTAAAACTAAACACTTTAACATATAACCAAAGAACATTATGTAAATGTATAACTACTTCATATATCTTTAGCTATGACTGGTTTCATGTGTTCATCCATGTCTGAATCAGCTGTTACTGTCCTTGTTGCAGTTTCTGTCCATGGAGGTCTGATACCTCAAAGCAGATCAAGTTCCTGGTGGATCTCCTGTCTCAAGCAGCAGAGTGGGAGGAGCAGACAGGAGAGAAGACACTGAAGCTGGTATCATCAGTGTGTACTTACAGCACTTTCCCCTTCTGTGTCCACGATGATGATGAGAGTAAGGAATATCAATGTGATTTCCTGCTGGATCTGTACTCACATGTGAAGGACTATGAGACTCAAACAGGCAGGAGTTTCCTTCCAGCATTACAGCCAGTTTACCAGTCAGCTCCTGCAGTCTGGTCCATAGACCTCTCAGAGAGAAAGGCCTCCCTCCTCCTAGAAGTGCTGAAACTCCAACCAGAGAAGAAACCAGTAGAGCTGAAGGGCTGGTCAGATGAAGAGAGTGAAGTGAGGAGTTTCCTTCAGTGTCTGCCCTACATCTCACAGCTGAGGTGAGTCTGAACATGTGTGGTGGTTAGTGATTATGTGATGTTGGTGGTTATTATCTTGTAGAAACATTTGACATATAAAACTTCAAGTGTTGGTAAATCTTGTAGCGGTATTGTTAGAGAGGGGTAAAGGTAAAGATTTTGTTGGGGCGCCAGGCAGGTATTAACCCTGCAGAAAGGAAAAGAGTAGGATAGAGAGAGACCCACTACCAGACACACACACATCAGCAGAAGAGACTGTCTAGAGTGTAGCCTGTTAGCCAGATAGCCAGTGGAGAGAAAAGATAAGACACACCATATAAAACACCCATCACAGCACAGGGGTAACCCCACCAATAATACCTCATACAATAATGATGGCAGAGCAATCGGACACTTCATAGAAACAATTTACAAGAAAGAACCCAGTCATCAACATTAGATGATTTGCAGTAATCTATATTACCTCCCAGTGGACGAGAGATATGGAAGAGAGAGAGGGAAGAGAGAGAGGGAAGAGAGAGAGGGAACAGAGAGGAAAGAGAGAGGGAAGAGAAAGAGGGAGGGAAGAGAGAGAGAGAGAGAAGAGAGAGAGAGGGATGATAGGGAGAGAGAGGGAAGATGGGAAGAGAGAGGGAAGAGAGAGAGGTAAGAGGGAGAGGGGGGAAGGAGAGGGAAGAGAGAGAGAGTGGTGAGAGGGAGAGAGGGGGGAGAGAGAGGGAGAGGGAGAATAAACCAGAGTTGTTTAGCATCACCACTATCAAACTGCCCCCCAGAGAGTCTCCTTTCTGACTGCTGATGCAAAGTGGCAGCACACGGTGAAGGCTCCGTATAAAACTACACATGTTGGACTACTTCATATATCTTTAACTATGACTGGTTTCATGTGTTTATCCATGTCTGAATCAGCTGTTACTGTCCTTGTTGCAGTTTCTATCCATTGAGGTCTGATACCTCAAAGCAGATCAAGTTCTTGGTGGATCTCCTGTCTCAAGCAGCAGAGTGGGAGGAGCAGACAGGAGAGAAGACACTGAAGCTGGTATCATCAGTGTGGACTTACAGCACCTTTCCTTTTCTCGGTGGAGACAATTCTCAGAGTGATTTCCTGCTGGATCTGTACTCACATGTGAAGGACTATGAGACTCAAACAGGCAGGAGTTTCCTTCCAGCATTACAGACTGTTTACCAGTCAGCCAGTCCTGCAGTCTGGTCCATAGACCTCTCAGAGAGAAAGGCCTCCCTCCTCCTAGAAGTGCTGAAACTCCAACCAGAAAAGAAGCCAGTAAAGCTGAAGGACTGGTCAGATGAAGAGAGTGAAGTGAGGAGTTTCCTTCAGTGTCTGTCCTACATCTCACAGCTGAGGTGAGTTGGATCAGTACATTTCAGGGATTGTAGTTGTCTGGCCCTATGTTTGTAGCTTTCTGCAGTCATTGTCTTTTTTAAGACATTGTCATATGAATCTTCAAATGTTATTGAATCTGGTAACATTTATACTTAGATTCCCTGAAATAACAAATGTTGCATTACCAAATTTTACCTAGATATTGTGAATTTTTCCATATACATTTATATGCAGAATATCTAATCTATTAAACCAAATGCATATTATGGTACTTTCTCTGTGACAGTGAGGTGTTAGGTTCTTATTTTTCAGAGTAAATAACTCACGGACACTAGAGAAGCTTTAACCAGGTTTAATTCTTCCATAATTCTTCTTCAATATTCATAGCACTGACGACATCAAGTTTGTGATTCTACAAACTAGTTGGATGCATTTTGCTGTTTGTTCTGGTTGTTTCAGATTATTTTGTGCCCAATAGAAAATGATGAGGTAAATAATGTATTGTGTCATTTTGGAGTCACTTTTATAGCAAATAAGAATAGAATATATTTCTGAACACTTCTACATGAATGTGAACGCTACCATGATCCTGAATGAATCCTGAATAATGATCGTGAATTTTTTTCAAAACATGTTTCTCAGGATATTAGTGTTTTATTTTTCATTAATCTTTAACTTTGACATTTTGATATTACAGTCAAAACATGTTTCTGTATTCGTGATATTAGTGTTTTTATTTGATTCATCTTTATATGTTTATTGTTTTTGTTCACTTTGACATTTCAGAGTATTTTGAATATATTCCATCCATTTGAATTCCACACAATAACATGTCTAAAAGTCTCAGGGAATTGAATACTAATGGAGGACACTGTATGTACAAAAAGTGCTGTAATTTCTAAACAGTTCACCTGATTTGGATGAAAATACCTTCAGATTAAAGCTGACAGGCTGACCTTTAACCACATAGTCATTGTATCATTTAGAAAGTACTGGAGTACAGAGCCAAAACAACAAACCATGTGTCACTGTCCCAATACTTCTGGACGTCACTGTCTCCTAAATGTCTGATTTGATGCCTCCATGTTTTGCTGTTTCAGCTGTGGTGATGACAGGTTCTTCCAGACTGTGTGTGAATCCATCCCTGTGAGGTCCAGAGAGGAGGACCAGCAGTTGGCCTCTCTTCTCCAGGCCTTGGGCTCCACCCTGTCACTGGGAGGAGAGTTACCCAGGAAAACCTGCAGGTCTGTGGGGAGAGTCCTGGGTCTCTGTGCCTCCAGAGTGGACCTCACTCTCACCCCCAGCAAGATCTCTCTCAAAGGAGCCGCACTTCTTTTGAGACATGAGTCAAAGCTCCACAAGCTCAGGTATGTTCAGTAAGACAGCTTTTACAGGTCTATTGAATAGTTGATTTTCCTTACTGATCATTTTATCTGACAAGACTTCTCTGTTTCAAGTGAATTGAGGTTTGTCTTTTCATTCCAGGCTGAATCTGGGTATGGCAGTGAAACTGTCCAGACTGGTTAGGAGGACAGGGAGAGGTGCTACTCCACTGACTGTCCCAGAACTCTCCCTGGTTCTAAAGAGCAGCCAGCCACCAGAGAGAGTGTTAATCAGGGCTCTGAGTAGTGTGGCGTCCCTGCTGAGACTCTGGAGGGTTCAGTGTCTGGACCTGACTGACTTCCGGATCCAGGGTCACTCTCTCATCACACTGCTGTGTCACCAGGGACCTCTCTCTCTCAGGTCAGTCTGAAGCTGATGTTTTTTTAAAGTAGAAATAGTAACTTCATTCATGTGTTTTTCTTCATATTTCTGACTGCCTGTATGTTCCAACCTCCTAGACTGAACTCAGACACTCTGCAACAGCTGACTGTAGTTGTGTATGAAGCTCAGGACAAGGACTTGACTCAGTGGTTCCTGGAGAAGGTTGGTGGAGACCTGACCTCCTGCAGGCTGGACTGGGAAGTGCTTCTCTCTCTGCTGCAGCATTCAACCCACAACATCACTGTGGACCTCAGGAAGAACAGGCTTCTAGAGAAGAACATCTCAGATCTTCTCCCCTTTCTGGGAAGGGTTACTCTCAAGAGGTGGGAGAACTTCTTTCTCTGATCAGACTTTCTAGAAATAATAAAATAACTATTTGTATCCAGTGACATGTTGTTCTGAGTTTTCCTCTGTAATATCATTAGGGTTTTATTCAAGAGGTGGGAGATCTTTATTCAATATTTATAGACGTTAATTATTCATGTCCTATCCAGCCAGTTGTTACTATGTGAGTTATCCTTTATAAAACCTTGACATAACCACAACAATCCATTCTCCATGTTTGTTCAGGTCCAGTTCCAGCTTTGTAAAGTCCTCCATCAGACACATCTATGACAGTAGAGACAGTGACTGTGTGTCCAGTTTGTTGAGGTCTTCAGACCATTGGATCAACCTGAACAGCAGAGAGCTGGACAGAGTGGACTGTTCTGCTCTGTGTTTTACCCTGCAGCACAGCCACCAAGTCAAAGTCAACCTGCTGTGGACCTCCATACCACCGGGGGAGATAGAGAGCATCCTGCCTCTTCTGGACAGAGTCTCCCAACTCAGGTTTAGTTGGCACTCTTTGACCCTGCTAGAATGGATAGAACTATGAGGCTTTCCACTTCCTGACTGATGTAACCTCTAACCCTAACCTTAGTTTAATGTACTAACCTTAACCTCGGCTAGGGTTGGAATTGAAGGGGAACGCCTGGGAGTTGACCTGACTAACAGAGTTGTTTTGTCTTTATCAGTGTTTTAACGTGTGATGTTGTGTAAATAAGTCTCTCTCTGTCTCTCGCTCGCTCTCTCTCTCTGTCTCTGTCACTCACTCTCTGTCTCTCGCTCTCTCTGTCTCTCGCTCTCTCTGTCTCTCGCTTTCTCTCGCTCTCTCTGTCTCTCGCTCTCTCTGTCTCTCGCTTTCTCTCGCTCTCTCTGTCTCTCGCTCTCTCTGTCTCTCGCTCTTTCTGTCTCTCGCTCTCTCTGTCTCTCGCTCTCTCGCTCTCTCGCTCTCTCTGTCTCTCTGTCTCTCTGTCTCTCTGTCTCTCTCTGTAGTGTTGACAGGAGGTTACTGTTGAGTTTCCTCCAGTGCTGTGCTGCCTCTCAGATCCAGCAGGGGGCACCACCACCACCACCACCAACAGCAGTATGGCTGCTCAGGTCTCTGCACTACAGGCTGGACTTCTCCTGCTCCTCCTCTGTGGACCTGTCAGCTCAGGACCAGGAGAAGGCTCTGTGTCTGACCACTGACCACTGCAGGGCCATCAACTCTGTTCTGAAGCAGAACCAACACAGCACCCAGCTGGTCCAGAACCAGGTCCAGCTCATCCTAAGAGACTGTGAGGTGGAGGACAGAGCACTGAGGGAGCTGCTTCCCATCCTGCATATCGTCAAGCTGAGGTTAGACATACAAAGACAAACATTTGACCAACTAGTTTATCAGTAGGAGTTAAACCTACTCTGTGTCATGATGTTGTCTCTGCTTCTTGTCCTCTCAGCCCCAGCAAAGCTCTGCTACTTCAGCTGCTGGACCTTGTGTGTGAGGGGATTGAAGAGGGGCTGCTGAGGCACACAGAGTCCCTGTGGAGAGCCCTGGATGGGGAGCTGGACCTCAGTGAGACCAGGCTGGACCAGAAGGCCTGTGGATCTCTGGCCCTGGTTCTGGAACACTCAGAGGGTCTGTCAGAACTGGACCTCAGCCACTGTCAACTCACAGACCACCACCTACAGCCCCTGATCACACACCTGCATAAAGTACAAGTCCTGGAGTGAGTGGCTTTCCCTGTGTGTGTATGTGTGTGTGTGTGTGTGTGTGTGTGTGTGTGTGTGTGTGTGAGACTAGATTACAAATGTCTCTCTGTCTCTCTCTCGTAGCCTGAGTCACAATGACATCACTGATGCTCTGACTGACAGTATACTCCAACTGGTCTCTACCAACACTTCAATACACACCGTACGGTAAGGGTGTGTGTGACGGTGAGCAGAGCATGTGTGTGTGAGATCATATGGGTGTGTCTGTTGCTGGGGGCAACTGTTGGAGGATGGAGATGTGTTGTCTAATGATGTAATAATTATCATGTTCTATAGACTCTTCAACAACAGAATCCAGGACAGAAGAACAGACAAGAGGTTTGACATCTGGTGAAACAACATCAGGTCTTAGTCCAGGAAGAGAAGGCTGAATTCAGGACAGAAGACCCTTCCTGACAGACAAGATAATGTTGTATAATAACACTATAATGTGGAACATAAACTGATGGAACATTTTAATACAAAAGACACACAACAAACTGGTTGTTCCAGCTGGAACAGTCCGATCATTTATAAACTATAGTCAACAGACTCATTAAAGAGATTCTCTGCTACTTTTTGTGTACTTTATAGCCAGTAGTGCTGATAGTAACACTCACAAGACAAAAGTGGTCCCCGAAAATGTTGTACATCACATATGTGCACCACGTCATTGCTCTCTCTCTCTGCTGTGGCCCGCCCTGCAACCTCATTGGATAACCCTGGGCTGGCTTCTTGCTAGCTGTCACTCAAATACGAGGGGCTGAAGCTCATTAGATAGAACTCTAATTGCCCATGTGGAGGGAAATGGAGGGAAAATGGCGCGGCACAGCTTCAACAAAAGTCGCTTTCCAACTTGGGATTTTTGTGTCTTTTTGAGGTAAGACAGTGATTATGTATGAATTAGCTACATATTGAAACATCCAGCCCAAAGTGTGAGATTAAATAATAAAAAAACATGTTCTTATTCACTAAAGTACCGGAGCATGTCTTAAAGGTCCTTGTACCTCCATTTGTTGTAAATATTAGAGGTAAATATGTATTCCATTTGATCTAACTGTAGCCTATGACATTTGTTTTGTGCATATAATTGTATTAATGTAACGATAATGTACCGATAATGTAACACCGATGCAATGATAATGTTATGATAATGCACCGATAATGTACCGATAACGCAACGGCAATGATAATGAGATGATAATGTGCCGGTAACGTTGTGATAATGTACCGTCAATACAACGATAATGTGATAATAATAAAATGATAATGTCCCGATAATGTAACGGTAATGTAGTGATAATGCAGTGATTGTCACTTTAATAACTCTAACTCATGTACATATTATCTCAATTACCTCAACTAAGCACACATTGACTATGTATCGGTAACCCTTGTATTTTGCCTCGCTATTGTTATTTACTGCTGCTCTTTAATCATTTGTTATTCTTATCTCTTACTTTTACGGGGGTGTTTTCTTAAAACTGCATTGTTGGTTAAGTGCTTGTAAGTTCTACACCTGTTGTGTTCAGCATTTCACTAAGTTCTACACCTGTTGTGTTCAGGATTTCACTAAGTTCTACACCTGTTGTGTTCAGCATTTCACTAAGTTCCACACCTGTTGTGTTCAGGATTTCACTGTAAGGTCTACACCTGTTGTATCCAGCATTTCACTGTATGTTCTACACCTGTTGTGTTCATGTGACTAATAAAGTGTGATGTGATTATCAGTTGATGATATATTTCATTCCCTTTGTTTCCATAAAAACCATCTAGGGACAGGTGTTGTAAATGAGTTTAGGCTGGAAACACTATAGTGCATCTGAAGACTGTTTAATGTGTTGATGTGTTGGTCCTTGTCTCTATCCAAATAAAACAAAACGTTTTAAGTCTTTCTTTTCTGATATCAAAACAGAAAAACCTCCCAAAAGTTTACTTTTTTTGACCGTGTAAATCATTTATGAATATTTAGTATTTGTGTTTTTAATAAATGAACCATGAGACACATGATGGATGTTTGTTACTGTGTTTTCTCTGAAGGTTGAACTCATTACCAGTAAAACATCACTTTCAGGTTATTGCTGGTATGAAAGCGATCCCACCCCAAGTGTGTTTCTTTTCATGACGATGTAAAAGTTGTTAGTTGAAGACATCTCCCTCTGACAGGCCGATCTCGGGAAAGCCGGACCCGCCCATTTACCAGGAAGCACCATATTAGGTCAATGATGTCGACGGAATCTCCTTTTGGAACGTTCCATTTCTTGGAAACTTAGAAGTTCTAACTTGTTGTCTTGACCGATAAATGCCAGTTAAATTAGTAACACAATAACAACATCGAGGCTATATACAGGAGGCACCGGTACGGAGTCAGTGTGCAGGGGTACAGGATAGTTGAGGTAATATATAGCCTACACCAGGGTTTCTCTAGAGAATGTAGCCTTTATACAGCCCACACCAGGGTTTCTCTAGAGAATGTAGCCTTTATACAGCCCACACCAGGGTTTCTCTAGAGAATGTAGCCTTTATACAGCCCACGCCAGGGTTTCTCTAGAGAATGTAGCCTTTATACATCCCACACCAGGGTTTCTCTAGAGAATGTAGCCTATATACAGCCCACACCAGGGTTTCTCTAGAGAATGTAGCCTTTATACAGCCTACACCAGGGTTTCTCTAGAGAATGTAGCCTTTATACAGCCCACACCAGGGTTTCTCTAGAGAATGTAGCCTTTATACAGCCCACACCAGGGTTTCTCTAGAGAATGTAGCCTTTATACAGCCCACACCAGGGTTTCTGTAGAGAATGTAGCCTTTATACAGCCCACACCAGGGTTTCTCTAGAGAATGTAGCCTTTATACAGCCCACACCAGGGTTTCTCTAGAGAATGTAGCCTTTATACAGCCCACACCAGGGTTTCTCTAGAGAATGTAGCCTTTATACAGCCCACACCAGGGTTTCTCTAGAGAATGTAGCCTATATACAGCCCACACCAGGGTTTCTCTAGAGAATGTAGCCTTTATACAGCCCACACCAGGGTATCTCTAGAGAATGTAGCCTTTATACAGCCCACACCAGGGTTTGTCTAGAGAATGTAGCCTATATACAGCCCACACCAGGGTTTCTCTAGAGAATGTAGCCTTTATACAGCCCACACCAGGGTTTCTCTAGAGAATGTAGCCTATATACAGCCCACACCAGGATTTCTCTAGAGAATGTAGCCTTTATACAGCCTACACCAGGGTTTCTCTAGAGAATGTAGCCTTTATACAGCCCACACCAGGGTTTCTCTAGAGAATGTAGCCTTTATACAGCCAACATCAGGGTTTCTCTAGAGAATGTAGCCTATATACAGCCCACACCAGGGTTTCTCTAGAGAATGTAGCCTTTATACAGCCCACACCAGGGTTTCTCTAGAGAATGTAGCCTTTATACAGCCCACACCAGAGTTTCTCTAGAGAATGTAGCCTATATACAGCCCACACCAGGGTTTCTCTAGAGAATGTAGCCTTTATACAGCCCACACCAGGGTTTCTCTAGAGAATGTAGCCTTTATACAGCCCACACCAGGGTTTCTCTAGAGAATGTAGCCTATATACAGCCCACACCAGGGTTTCTCTAGAGAATGTAGCCTATATACAGCCCACACCAGGGTTTCTCTAGAGAATGTAGCCTTTATACAGCCCACACCAGGGTTTCTGTAGAGAATGTAGCCTTTATACAGCCCACACCAGGGTTTCTCTAGAGAATGTAGCCTTTATACAGCCCACACCAGGGTTTCTCTAGAGAATGTAGCCTTTATACAGCCCACACCAGGGTTTCTCTAGAGAATGTAGCCTTTATACAGCCCACACCAGGGTTTCTCTAGAGAATGTAGCCTTTATACAGCCCACACCAGGGTTTCTCTAGAGAATGTAGCCTATATACAGCCCACACCAGGGTTTCTCTAGAGAATGTAGCCTTTATACAGCCCACACCAGGGTTTCTCTAGAGAATGTAGCCTTTTTACAGCCCACACCAGGGTTTCTCTAGAGAATGTAGCCTTTATACAGCCCACACCAGGGTTTCTCTAGAGAATGTAGCCTTTATACAGCCCACACCAGGGTTTCTCTAGAGAATGTAGCCTTTATACAGCCTACACCAGGGTTTCTCTAGAGAATGTAGCCTTTATACAGCCCACACCAGGGTTTCTCTAGAGAATGTAGCCTTTATACAGCCCACACCAGTGTTTCTCTAGAGAATGTAGCCTATATACAGCCCACACCAGGGTTTCTCTAGAGAATGTAGCCTTTATACAGCTCACACCAGGGTTTCTCTAGAGAATATAGCCTTTATACAGCCCACACCAGGGTTTCTCTAGAGAATGTAGCCTTTATACAGCCCACACCAGGGTTTCTCTTGAGAATGTAGCCTTTATACAGCTCACACCAGGGTTTC
Source organism: Salvelinus namaycush (assembly GCF_016432855.1). NCBI lineage: Eukaryota > Metazoa > Chordata > Actinopteri > Salmoniformes > Salmonidae > Salvelinus > Salvelinus namaycush. The sequence goes on from NW_024061444.1 coordinate 35,727, forward strand.
TCTAGAGAATATAGCCTTTATACAGCCCACACCAGGGTTTCTCTAGAGAATGTAGCCTTTATACAGCCCACACCAGGGTTTCTCTAGAGAATGTAGCCTATATACAGCCCACACCAGGGTTTCTCTAGAGAATGTAGCCTATATACAGCCCACACCAGGGTTTCTCTAGAGAATGTAGCCTTTATACAGCCCACACCAGGGTATCTCTAGAGAATGTAGCCTTTATACAGCCCACACCAGGGTTTGTCTAGAGAATGTAGCCTATATACAGCCCACACCAGGGTTTCTCTAGAGAATGTAGCCTTTATACAGCCCACACCAGGGTTTCTCTAGAGAATGTAGCCTATATACAGCCCACACCAGGATTTCTCTAGAGAATGTAGCCTTTATACAGCCTACACCAGGGTTTCTCTAGAGAATGTAGCCTTTATACAGCCCACACCAGGGTTTCTCTAGAGAATGTAGCCTTTATACAGCCAACACCAGGGTTTCTCTAGAGAATGTAGCCTATATACAGCCCACACCAGGGTTTCTCTAGAGAATGTAGCCTTTATACAGCCCACACCAGGGTTTCTCTAGAGAATGTAGCCTTTATACAGCCCACACCAGAGTTTCTCTAGAGAATGTAGCCTATATACAGCCCACACCAGGGTTTCTCTAGAGAATGTAGCCTTTATACAGCCCACACCAGGGTTTCTCTAGAGAATGTAGCCTTTATACAGCCCACACCAGGGTTTCTCTAGAGAATGTAGCCTATATACAGCCCACACCAGGGTTTCTCTAGAGAATGTAGCCTATATACAGCCCACACCAGGGTTTCTCTAGAGAATGTAGCCTATATACAGCCCACACCAGGGTTTCTCTAGAGAATGTAGCCTTTATACAGCCCACACCAGGGTTTCTCTAGAGAATGTAGCATTTATACAGCCCACACCAGGGTTTCTCTAGAGAATGTAGCCTTTATACAGCCCACACCAGGGTTTCTGTAGAGAATGTAGCCTATATACAGCCCACACCAGGGTTTCTCTAGAGAATGCAGCCTATATACAGCCCACACCAGGGTTTCTCTAGAGAATGTAGCCTTTATACATTCCACACCAGGGTTTCTCTAGAGAATGTAGCCTATATACAGCCCACACCAGGGGTTCTCTAGAGAATGTAGCCTTTATACAGCCCACACCAGGGTTTCTGTAGAGAATGTAGCCTTTATACAGCCCACACCAGGGTTTCTCTAGAGAATGTAGCCTTTATACAGCCTACACCAGGGTTTCTCTAGAGAATGTAGCCTTTATACAGCCCACACCAGGGTTTCTCTAGAGAATGTAGCCTTTATACAGCCCACACCAGGGTTTCTCTAGAGAATGTAGCCTTTATACAGCCCACACCAGAGTTTCTCTAGAGAATGTAGCCTTTATACAGCCCACACCAGGGTTTCTCTAGAGAATGTAGCCTTTATACAGCCCACACCTGGGTTTCTCTAGAGAATGTAGCCTTTATACAGCCCACACCTGGGTTTCTCTAGAGAATGTAGCCTTTATACAGTCCACACCAGGGTTTCTCTAGAGAATGTAGCCTATATACAGCCCACACCAGGGTTTCTCTAGAGAATGTAGCCTTTATACAGCCCACACCAGGGTTTCTCCAGAGAATGTAGCCTATATACAGCCCACACCAGGGTTTCTCTAGAGAATGTAGCCTTTATACAGCCCACACCAGGGTTTCTCTAGAGAATGTAGCCTATATACAGCCCACACCAGGGTTTCTCTAGAGAATGTAGCCTTTATACAGCCCACACCAGGGTTTCTCTAGAGAATGTAGCCTATATACAGCCCACACCAGGGTTTCTCTAGAGAATGTAGCCTTTATACACCCCACACCAGGGTTTCTATAGAGAATGTAGCCTTTATACAGCCCACACCAGGGTTTCTCTAGAGAATGTAGCCTTTATACAGCCCACACCAGGGTTTCTCCAGAGAATGTAGCCTATATACAGCCCACACCAGGGTTTCTCTAGAGAATGTAGCCTTTATACAGCCCACACCAGGGTTTCTCCAGAGAATGTAGCCTATATACAGCCCACAACAGGGTTTCTCTAGAGAATGTAGCCTATATACAGCCCACACCAGGGTTTCTCTAGAGAATGTAGCCTATATACAGCCCACACCAGGGTTTCTCTAGAGAATGTAGCCTATATACAGCCCACGCCAGGGTTTCTCTAGAGAATGTAGCCTATATACAGCCCACACCAGGGTTTCTCTAGAGAATGTAGCCTTTATACAGCCCTCACCAGGGTTTCTCCAGAGAATGTAGCCTATATACAGCCCACACCAGGGTTTCTCTAGAGAATGTAGCCTATATACAGCCCACACCAGGGTTTCTCTAGAGAATGTAGCCTATATACAGCCCACACCAGGGTTTCTCTAGAGAATGTAGCCTTTATACAGCCCACACCAGGGTTTCTCTAGAGAATGTAGCCTTTATACAGCCCACACCAGGGTTTCTCTAGAGAATGTAGCCTATATACAGCCCACACCAGGGTTTCTCTAGAGAATGTAGCCTTTATACAGCCCACACCAGGGTTTCTCTAGAGAATGTAGCCTATATACAGCCCACACCAGGGTTTCTCTAGAGAATGTAGCCTTTATACAGCCCACACCAGGGTTTCTCTAGAGAATGTAGCCTATATACAGCCCACACCAGGGTTTCTCTAGAGAATGTAGCCTTTATACAGCCCACACCAGGGTTTCTCTAGAGAATGTAGCCTTTATACAGCCCACGCCAGGGTTTCTCTAGAGAATATAGCCTTTATACAGCCCACACCAGGGTTCCCCAACTCATCCCTGCTCCAGAATTGCATTGGCGGAATTCTTATATGTACAGCCTAACCCATGGATTGGAAACGGAAATGGGGTATCAGCCTAATCAGTGACACCAACACAAACAATTATATTGAAATCACACAAATATTACTGTCTTAGAATTTATACAGCAACATTCCAACATTGTTTAGCATTATATTGTCCAATTGTGGCATTTTTTTCGTTTTGCATCAGTTAAATTTGGGGGACTTTTATTTTGAAGGCGAACTATCGATTCCTCTATTGCTGCTCACCCCACACTGGTCCAAATCGGAATGAAACCTGCGAGTCTCCGCTGTCCGCTCAGGCGGGAGAGGGAGAGAGGATGACCAACTATGAACGGTAGACCTACAATCTGCAGTATTTACAACTGTTGAATGGCAACTGATTTTTAGAATAGAAAACCCTCATGAGCGCAGTTACTGACACCTGTCATAACAGAGCTGCCAACTCTCCCCCACTGGAGGTGAGACACGCCTGACACCTGTCATAACAGAGCTGCCAACTCTCCCCCACTGGAGGTGAGACACGCATTTCACCCTCTAATCATGGCACATCTCTTATATCTCACGCATTCACGCAAAATACTTTCTTGGTCTCCAAAGCAATAACCATGTCGTAACCCGATAGTGTAGGGCAAGCTAACTGCAATAAAGAGAGACTGTATTCAGCTAAAACTGATCATTCAGACTTTATATACTAGAACATGTTATAATAGTGCATGAAGTGTCCTTCTAGAACAGACTGGATGTTAAACTGCTGAAGCTTCTAAGTTAAAGCATCAGACTCAGACTGCAACAGACCACTGACTGCTCACTGCTGTAGTTCATTCATTCAGCAAGCAGCCTGGAAACTCCAGAGACAAGTTCTGCATCATAGTTTACACGTCATTAAGATTATAACTCCTGTAGCTTTTAATAGACCGACCGACCGGCTTCATTCATAATGCATGAATCAGGTCGGCTCTATATGTGGTATTCTGAAACATTCGACAACGTTTGGTGACTGAACGTTGCCCTGAGGTGTATTCATCAGGAACCAAACGGAAACAAACCGTCAGAAACAGGGAGGAACTAACCTGAGCTTGTCCAGTGAGAAACGCTCATTTTTGTTGCTAAACGTTTTGCTACGATCTGCACGATTGAATACACCCCTGGAAAGTATGAGACGGCTTACCTGCTGGTGACTACTACAACAAAACTATTTTCAGTAGCCAAAAATAGTCGAATGTTGCCATTAAAATGACAATAATAGAGCTAACGTGATTTCTTATTATAAATGTCCGAGACGTGTTTGTCCTACATAGTGGACTTTATATCTGAATGTTCAAAAACGTTGCGTCTTGCTGAACCGCCCCAATAATACTTTTATACACGGAAGTATAAGTGAAAGTAAAATAGGTATAGCGACACACAAGGTCACTGTAGCAGCAGACAACTAGTAGATGTAGTTGTCGATAGGAGATGCCAACACATTTACAGTCTAGTTTGATGTGTGTCCTAATATCCTTTCAGGTTGTATTACTATCATCCAGTGATCCACATAACATGAGGATGAATCCTGCTATTCTCCACTCAGGCTGCGGAGAGAGAAAGACGATTAAACGAGGCGGAGAGAGAAAGACGATTAAACGAGGCGGAGAGAGAAAGACGATTAAACGATAAGGTAGGCAACAATCTGCAATATTACTGTTCAATGGCTATTTCATTTTACGATTCTTGAAGAATATAATTTATGAAGACATCACCTGTGCCCAGTACAGCCCTATATAGGACTCAGCGCATGGGCGTCCTACAGTAGGTGGCTACAATGCAGCGCACGGAAAATAACAGGTGAATTCTTTAGGGGGGGTAGCCTACTTGTTTCCGAAAACCCTGTTACTGAAGGCATATGTGTCTATAATCCCTTGTCCGTTGGACCGGATTGTGTGTGGATATCTTTAGAAAATACTTTATAGAAACCGTCTGAACCGAACTTTTCTCCAAACCGGCACCTATAACTTGGCTGTATTAGGCTACGAGGAAGCGCGTCTTGCGCGCTGTCTACCACAGCCACGGTGCCGGTTTGGAGAAACGTTCGGTTCAGACGGTTTCTATAGGTCTACAGATATCCACACATGATAGAACCCTGACCGACGGACAAGGAGTTACGGATTATCGATATTCAATAACAGGATTTTAGGAAACAAGTAGCCTACCCGCCTACACAATTTTGCCAGTTATTTTCCAGGCTTCACATTGTAGCCACCAAGGACGCCAATGCGCGCATGCGCAGCGTCCTAATATAGTGGTAAACAGAGAAATAAGAATGAATAGAAGATTGAATGAATGGAAGGGTATTTTACTCCATTATAAGGAATTCTTATCACGTTACAAGATCCCTGTAACACCTAAACACCATCTGTTTCATCATCTCGCTTCCAAGATGCCATAGCAGTTCAGACGTTCTTTTTTTGTCCTCGTCTTGTCGTGTCCTGTATATATATATATTTACACCTTTCTTCGCATATCTTTATATATTTTATTATCCAAGAACTCAACTACAAAAGCTTTCCTGCAACCCACCTCACAAATTACAAAAAAAGTGTTATTTACCTCAAATCTGAAAATCCACAGTGGAAGCTAGCCAGAGGCTAACCAGAAGCTAACTAGAAGCTAGCCAGAGGCTAACCAGAAGCTAACTAGAAGCTAGCCAGTAGCTGATCTGAAGCTGCCTAGAAGTTAGCCGGTTTGCTGGCTAGCGTTGGTGTTTCAGCTGCCCACGTTTGTGGTCTTCAGCTATTCCTTTAGCTCGATAATCTATCGGCACTTTTGTGCAACGCGACTCGGACCGGAGCATACCGGGACTATTTTTCTCAGTGTCCCCGGATTTCAGCCGCAGGCTCTGGACGTTTGCACCTTGATTTCACAGCTAGCTAGCTGCAAACCGTGTGACTATTGGCTTACGTCGATCCCGGAGCAAACTTAAATTATTCCGGAGCTAGCCAGCTGAGGAGTTCCATCAGCCACTCCTGGGCTACAGTCACCTATCCGGACCCGTTTTTTGTTGTTGTTGTTGCTGCAGATGCGGAGCCCCATCGGGCCTTCACGACTGACTGCCGACATTATCTCGCCCGAGGGAGTTATCCAACTGGCACCTCCGTCGCAACGTTACCTGAACGCTCATCTGGGGCCCGCTAATCGTTAGCTGTCTTATCGGCTGCTATCTGAATAAGTATATCGGACAATTTTTCTTGGGTCACTATAACTATTTTGCCAATTGGATTGATCCCCTCTACCACACGGAACCCCACTAATCTACCGACGGAAACGCACGAGGTGTCTAAAAATAGACTTCCATCCTATGCTATCTTGCTACTGATAGCCATCTACCCGGCCAGCTGTCTGGATCGCCGTGACCCCAACCAACCTCTACTCACTGGACCCTTATGATCACTCGATTAAGCATGCCTCTCCTTAATGTAAATATGCCTTGTCCATTGCTGTTCTGGTTAGTGTTTATTGGCTTATTTCACTGTAGAGCCTCTAGCCCTGTTCACTATACCATATCCAACCTCTCAGTTCCACCACCCACATATGCGATGACATCACCTGGTTTCAATGATGTTTCTAGAGACAATATCTCTCTCATCATCACTCAATACCTAGGTTTACCTCCACTGTATTCACATCCTGCCATACCTTTGTCTGTACATTATTCCTTGAAGCTATTTTATCGCCCCCAGAAACTTCCTTTTACTCTCTGTTCTAGTCGTTCTAGACGACCAATTCTCATAGCTTTTAGCCGTACCCTTATCCTACTCCTCCTCTGTTCCTCTGGTGATGTAGAGGTGAACCCAGGCCCTGCAGTACCTAGCTCCACTCCTATTCCCCAGGCGCTCTCTTTTGATGACTTCTGTAACCGTAATAGCCTTGGTTTCATGCATGTTAACATTAGAAGCCTCCTCCCTAAGTTTGTTTTGTTCACTGCTTTAGCACACTCTGCCAACCCGGATGTTTTAGCCGTGTCTGAATCCTGGCTTAGGAAGACCACCAAAAATTCTGACATTTTCATCCCTAATTACAATATTTTCAGACAAGATAGAACGGCCAAAGGGGGCGGTGTTGCAATCTACTGCAAAGATTGCCTGCAGAGTTCTGTTTTACTATCCAGGTCTGTTCCCAAACAATTTGAACTTCTACTTTTAAAAATCCAACTCTCTAAAAACAAGTCTCTCACCGTTGCCGCCTGCTATAGACCACCCTCTGCCCCCAGCTGTGCTCTGGACACCATATGTGAACTGATTGCCCCCCATCTATCTTCAGAGCTCGTGCTGCTAGGCGACCTAAATTGGAACATGCTTAACACCCCAGCCATCCTACAATCTAAGCTTGATGCCCTCAATCTCACACAAATTATCAATGAACCTACCAGGTACCACCCCAATTCCGTAAACACGGGTACCCTCATAGATATCATCCTAACCAACTTGCCCTCCAAATACACCTCTGCTGTTTTCAACCAAGATCTCAGCGATCACTGCCTCATTGCCTGCATCCGTAATGGGTCAGCGGTCAAACGACCTCCACTCATCACTGTCAAACGCTCCCTGAAACACTTCAGCGAGCAGGCCTTTTTAATCGACCTGGCCGAGGTATCCTGGAAGGATATTGATCTTATCCCGTCAGTAGAGGATGCCTGGATATTTTTTTTAAATGCCTTCCTCACCATCTTGAATAAGCATGCCCCATTCAAGAAATTTAGAACCAGGAACAGATATAGCCCTTGGTTCTCTCCTGACCTGACTGCCCTTAACCAACAGAAAAATATCCTATGGCGTTCTGCATTAGCATCGAACAGCCCCCGTGATATGCAACTTTTCAGGGAAGCTAGGAACCAATATACACAGGCAGTTAGAAAAGCCAAGGCTAGCTTTTTCAAGCAGAAATTTGCTTCCTGCAACACAAACTCCAAAAAGTTCTGGGACACTGTAAAGTCCATGGAGAATAAGAACACCTCCTCCCAGCTTCCAACTGCACTGAAGATAGGAAACACTGTCACCACCGACAAATCCACTATAATTGAGAATTTCAATAAGCATTTTTCTACGGCTGGTCATGCTTTCCACCTGGCTACCCCTTCCCCGGTCAACAGCACTGCACCCCCCACAGCAACTCGCCCAAGCCTTTCCCATTTCTCTTTCTCCCAAATACAGTCAGCTGATGTTCTGAAAGAGCTGCAAAATCTGGACCCTTACAAATCAGCCGGGCTAGATAATCTGGACCCTTTCTTTCTAAAACTATCTGCTGAAATTGTTGCCACCCCTATTACTAGCCTCTTCAACCTCTCTTTCGTGTCGTCTGAGATTCCCAAAGATTGGAAAGCAGCTGCGGTTATCCCCCTCTTCAAAGGGGGGGACACTCTTGACCCAAACAGCTACAGACCCATATCTATCCTACCCTGCCTTTCTAAGGTCTTCGAAAGCCAAGTTAACAAACAGATTACCGACCATTTCGAATCCCACCATACCTTCTCCGCTATGCAATCTGGTTTCAGAGCTGGTCATGGGTGCACCTCAGCCACGCTCAAGGTCATAAACGATATCGTAACCGCCATCGATAGGAAACAATACTGTGCAGCTGTATTCATTGACCTGGCCAAGGCTTTTGACTCTGTTAATCACCGTATTCTTATCGGCAGACTCGACAGCCTTGGTTTCTCTAATGATTGCCTCGCCTGGTTCACCAACTACTTCTCTGATAGAGTTCAGTGTGTCAAATCGGAGGGTCTGTTGTCCGGGCCTCTGGCAGTCTCTATGGGGGTGCCACAGGGTTCAATTCTTGGACCGACTCTCTTCTCTGTATACATCAATGATGTCGCTCTTGCTGCTGGTGAGTCTCTGATCCACCTCTACGCAGATGACACTATTCTGTATACTTCTGGCCCTTCTTTTGACACTGTGTTAACAACCCTCCAGGCGAGCTTCAATGCCATACAACTCTCCTTCCGTGGCCTCCAATTGCTCTTAAATACAAGTAAAGCTAAATGCATGCTCTTCAACCGATCGCTGCCTGCACCTGCCCGCCTGTCCAACATCACTACTCTAGACGGCTTTGACTTAGAATATGTGGACAACTACAAATACCTAGGTGTCTGGTTAGACTGTAAACTCTCCTTCCAGACTCACATCAAACATCTCCAATCCAAAGTTAAATCTAGAATTAGCTTCCTATTCCGCAACAAAGCATCCTTCACTCATGCTGCCAAACATACCCTTGTAAAACTGACCATCCTACCAATCCTCGACTTCGGTGATGTCATTTACAAAATAGCCTCCAATACCCTACTCATTAAATTGGATGCAGTCTACCACAGTGCCATCCGTTTTGTCACCAAAGCCCCTTACACTACCCACCACTGCGACCTGTACACTCTCGTTGGCCGGCCCTCGCTTCATACTCGTCGCCAAACCCACTGGCTCCAGGTCATCTACAAGACCCTGCTCGGTAAAGTCCCCCCTTATCTCAGCTCGCTGGTCACCATAGCAGCACCTACCTGTAGCACGCGCTCCAGCAGGTATATCTCTCTGGTCACCCCCAAAACCAATTCCTCCTTTGGCCGCCTCTCCTTCCAGTTCTCTGCTGCCAATGACTGGAACAAACTACAAAAATCTCTGAAACTGGAAACACTTATCTCCCTCACTAGCTTTAAGCACCAGCTGTCAGAGCAGCTCATAGATTACTGCACCTGTACATAGCCCATCTATAATTTCGCCCAAACAACTACCTCTTTACCTACTGTATTCATTTATTTATTTTTGCTCCTTTGCACCCCATTATCTCTATCTCTACTTTGCACTTTCTTCCACTGCAAACCAACCATTCCAGTGTTTTTTTTACTTGCTATATTGTATTTACTTCGCCACCATGGCCTTTTTATATTTTTATTTATTTTTATATATATTTTGTTTGCCTTCACCTCCCTTATCTCACCTCACTTGCTCACATTGTATATAGACTTATTTTTCACTGTATTATTGAATGTATGTTTGTTTTACTCCATGTGTAACTATGTGTTGTTGTATGTATCGAACTGCTTTGCTTTATCTTGGCCAGGTCGCAATTGTAAATGAGAACGTGTTCTCAACTTACCTACCTGGTTAAATAAAGGTGAAATAAAAAATAAATAAAAAAGATAGTGTACTAGTTTTAGATGCATCCCTCAGAGGGGTTGTTTTATTACCCAGGAACATGTCAAGCCCTGATCCTCAGATCATTGAATATAGTTGGCCATGGTTTCTAATCATACTTTCTGGTCTGAGAGGTCTGATTTAATAAGTGGTTCAAGTAGACCCTAAGGGGTCAGAAGCTATTGTTTACAAACAGTATGAATAAAAACAATGTTTCATTGTATAAATAGCCTTCATTTTTAAAAACATACATGTAAATGCCTAGAATTAATACCAATCATTCTTAGATAATATATATATATATACAGTGGGGAGAACAAGTATTTGATACACTGCCGATTTTGCAGGTTTTCCTACTTACAAAGCATGTAGAGGTCTGTAATTTTTATCATAGGTACACTTCAACTATGAGAGACGGAATCTAAAACAAAAATCCAGAAAATCACATTGTATGATTTTTAAGTAATTAATTTGCATTTTATTGCATGACATAAGTATAAAATAATAATTGTTGTCATCGGTTTAAAACACATATAACTCCTGTTTAATATTACAATAATATCATTAATGTTCAAACAAGTCCCCGCATCCCAAATCTAATATATACGTTTTCACGAACTCACCTTCAGAAAGCGGAAGGATTTACAGATGATCTTGTCCGATAACTATTCTGGGGCTGCTGTCCTGCATGTGTGTAACTGCTCTAAAACGATGCGAACAGAGTGGGAAACTATCTGTTTCACTAGACTCGTTGAGAAGTTTGCGGCCTTGGCTCAAAAGTAGTGATAGTACGGAATGAGTTTACAAAGCAGGGGGTGACGTTTCTTTTTTCTTTTTCGGGTGCTATCCGGTATATTTGATTACTCTGGTATTTGGTTCAAACAACTGGATTGTGGTGTCGAGACCGTATTAACCTTTTGATATTCTACAACCTCCGGGAAATAGCCCCCCTATGTCCGTTTCAAGCCCTGGGGTCGGTCTAAACAACGCTGGGCTGTTTGACTTTGAGCTAAATTAGGTTTTGAAAGGCTGTTAATGATTCGTAAGTGTCCGTAAGACACAGACACACTTTTTTTTGTTTTGTTTGGGGGTCGGCCTCTTTTTGACGTATATTGTAAAGAGAGAGAGAGAGCCTTGAGCGCAACCGCATAGCCATTTATGAACACACACCCCGCCCCGTTTTCTTTGTTTTGAAACACCCACACACATCCACTACCGCACACACACGCGCGCACATGTCTTTTTCCGCAAGTTTTTTTTCTCCGGGGGCATGCTTGGTGATAGATGGAAAGGACTTATTCCTATCGTTAAAAGGTGAGATACAATTTTAAAACCGTTTTTTTAAATTCAAAATATTTAGTACATACAGTTTATAGCCGTTCATAATTAATGTCTTTTACTATGCCTTTCTTACAGATATAGGTCCTGGTTAGCCCTGACCATTATCCGATCGCTAAGACGCTTGCATACTCCCTCAAAGCTCCGTAAATTTTCCCTCCATGGTTAGATAATCCGTCCGGCATGTAAATCCTGGGGTATGCCCACAGCATTAATGAATAAGATGGGTCGAAAATGAATCTGTTTAAGTCATAAGTAAAGGCCTTTCATAAAGAGGCTGTCATGATTGACTGTGGCCCCATATTTAACACGTATTGCTTGTTACCTAAGACTATTGTTGTACATTGAATATCCACTAGCAGATTTGTGTAGCATGCATCTCCATTATATCGGTCATGTTCCTGTGGTCTTTTTAAAAGTCAATAAACATATGTGTAAAATGTACACTTTTGTTTCACTGTAGATTTGTTTAAGCCCACCTAGAAACATCTGATTTATCCCACAGCTTTAATGAATAAGATGTGTAGAAAATTAATCTGTTTAAGTCATAAGTAAAGGCCTTTCGAAAAAGAGGCTGTCTTGATTGACTGTGGCCCATATTTAACACGTATTGCTTGTTACATAAGACCCCTGTTGTACATTGAATATCCAATAGACGATTTTTGGAGCATCTCCACTATATCTGTCATGTTACCGTGGTCTTTTTAAAAGTCAATAAACATGTGTGTAAAATGTACACTTTTGTTTCACTGTAGATTTGTTTAAGCCCACCTAGAAACACCTGATTTATCCCACAGCATTAATGAATAAGCTGGGTATAAAATTATTCTGTTTAAGTCATAAGTAAAGGCCTTTCCTAAAGAGGCTGTCATGATTGACTGTGGCCCCATATTTAACACGTATTGCTTGTTACAGAAGACCCCTGTTGTACATTGAATATCCATTCATCCCTGTTACACCTTTATGTGTTGGCTCTCTATGTCTGTACATAGGGTGAAATGCTGTTTCACTAAAGTTATTATACCCTAAACCTGAATCTGAAATGACCTTTAGGATCTTTCTTTGGGGTTCTAATCTCCCCGGTGTACCTGGTGCACTGAACAACCATAGGATGGCGCAACCTGGAAGCTCGGTGCATGTACATATAAAGACAACTAAATAGGAAACTCAACAGGGTGTTAGGCCTAGAAACATTATTTAGATGGCTGTTTTATTGTTGTTGAAAGCTTGAAATGTCCACAATGCGAAGGGACCTTGTTTCTAACACACACACACACACACACACACACACACACACACACACACACACACACACACACACACACACACACACACACACACACACACACACACACACACACACACACACACACACACACACACACACACACACACACCATTTTTGTTTAATATTCAGTGGGTTATCATGTACAGCTCTAAACAGGGATTGTTCTGGGGCTTTATAAGGCGTCTGCAAAGCCCAATACCCCCGGACATTCGTGTTTCATAGACAACAACCCCGGAGGGCTATAAGCTATAAAATAGGGGGGGGGGGGGCCTTACTCTTTGAAATGTTCATTACACACCCAACCCGGTCCAAACAGGACACTAAACATCAAACAACATGACAACTTCAAAAACATCATAAAACTCTTTTCACACTCTAAGCCGTGAGAAACAGGAGCACCATTCATAGGGGCATAAACCAAGCCCCCCCTCAAACCAACAGGGGGGTCAGGACAGGAAGCCCAAATATGGGCATGCACACGTCAGCAGGACATAGGGTCATCAATCAACATTTTGACGCGTGACATCTACTTTAATCTCTCTAGGAACCTTGTTTCAATGTTATATCTATTCCTTACATTAAAAAAAAAGTTTGGATGTTGCCACACACATACCTACAATTAAGGACGTTTCTTCTTCAATTATTCAGAAATATTACCCTGCCAACCACTATATGAAGAAGTGAAAAAAGTGTTAAACAAGTCTAAATATATTTTATATTTGAGATTATTCAAATAGCCACCCTTTGCCTTGATGACAGCTTTGCACACTCTTGGCATTCTCTCAACCAGCTTCACCTGGAATGCTTTTCCAAAAGTCTTGAAGGAGTTCCCACATATGCTGAGCACTTGTTGATTGCTTTCCTTCACTCTGATTTGAATTTGCAACCTTTCGGTTACTAGCACAACGCTCTAACCACTAGGCTACCCTGCCGCCCGGACTATAATACTGTATGGTAGCTAGGACTATAAGACTATATGGTAGCTAGGACTATAATACTATATGGGAGCAAGGACTATAAGACTATATGGTAGCTCGGACTATAAGGCTATATGGTATCTAGGACTATAAGACTATATGGTATCTAGGACTATAAGAATATATGGTAGCTAGGACTATAAGACTATATGGTAGCTAGGACTATAAGACTATATGGTAGCTAGGACTATAAGGCTATATGGTAGCTAGGACTATAAGACTATATGGTAGCTAGGACTATAAGACTATATGGTAGCTAGGATTATAAGACTATATGGTAGCTTGGACTATAAGAACAATTTCTCATTTTCAATGACTGCTTAGGAACAGTGGGTTTACTGCCTTGTTCAGGGTTAGGACAACAGAGTTGTACCTTGTCAGCTTGGGGATTCAAACTTGTAACGTTTCAGTTACGAGCACAACGCTCTAACCACTAGGCTACCCTGCCGCCCCATAATGCTGTCTAGTAGATTAGGTTGGCTATAGACCTACAGTAAATTAGTATATACAGCTGTCTAGTAGATTAGGTTGGCTATGTGCTTATGGGAAATGATATCATCTGTTTCCTAATATCCTGCTTCCTAATATCCTAATCATTACTTGACTGTTCTACTATTGACTATGTACTGTCTTCTTCCAGAGATCCTACGTGTTGAAACATACCAGTGATGCTGCAGAAACAACCTGAGACATGGCTTCTACAAGACAATCTGCTTTAGAGTACATTACAAATGGAAGGTTACGTCTCATTGGAAGGCTCCAGAATCTGCCCCTCATTGTGGAAAACCTGTTCCAGCGCAAGGTTCTTCACGAGGAGGAAGTCAGTAAAATTCAGGCTGAAGTTGACCGTTTTGACCAAACCAGAAAAATACTGGACTGGGTCTCGGCCAAAGGAGAGGCTGCATGCTATGAGTTACTGACGATTCTAGACATCACAAGGAAGAGGACCTTAGGCGACGCTGACTTACAGCAATGGATCAGCTACTTCCCCTTCAAGGAAGACCCAGAGATGACAGACTACTTTGTTGGTAAGTGATTGTATAGTATGCACTATATAGTATACAATTTGCTGGGCAGAAAATAGCAGACCGGGTAAAATGTGTCTTTCAAATATATGCACTCTGTGAACAGGTTTTGTACTTTTGGTTCCATGCTGCTGGGGAAGCTATTTGAAGCGCACATTGAAGGGGGTTAATGTACCTTTTTAGATTGTTCATCAAAAACAAGGACGACCAATGTCCATTTCATGAAGTAAAAAACCTTCATTATGATGGCATGTTCAATAGAGATTGTGTTATTGTCCTCCTTCATGAAGGCTATGCTGAAATGTGTCAGAGTTTTTATAGATATTGTTCTATTGAACATGCCATCATAATAAAGGCATTTTAACTTTGTTTTTAGTGCCCCTTGGTCCTTCTTGTTTTTGATGACCATTTATCCCCAAAAGATCACCTTCAATCTATGAAGATCTACCAGTGTATCCTTGTAGCTTTCTATCCTGATATTCTCTCATCCTTTAGATTGGTTTGATTTGTTGGCACAGTGCATTTACTCTCTCTTCCCTTAATACCCTTATTTAGGTTCAAAACCCTGTCATAGATATCAGACACAGCTGAAATGTAAAGCACGGAGGATCACAGAGGGTGCATGGAAACAAAGCTGTAGTCTCCTACCAGAGAGATTTAGAAATGAGGGGACTTTCTCTTACACCCCTCTTGTGTTAGATACACATGTGGATTCATCTGACTCTAAAATTAAAATGAAGAATAAAAGATGCAAGAAAGTTCGCCCTAAAAAGCTAAAGAGCTTCATCCCCATGGCCAAACAGGAAACATCTCCAGCTGAGCTGCTTAAAACACATGAGAAAAAAATCCTCCTGGTTGGAAAACCTGGAATTGGAAAAACAACAGTCGCCCATCAAATGTTGAACCTCTGGGCAGAGAAAGATCACAGAGAACTAGATTACATGTTTTATTTTGGTGTGAGAGACATTTCACACAGAAAACCCATGAGCCTGGAGGACCTTCTCTTTAACATGAACAGTGAGCCAAAAGAAAGCAAAGAAGAAGTGTTACAGGATATTAAGAAGAACTCTGAAAACGTTGTCATCATATTTGATGGAATCACAGACCTCTCCTATCTGTCGGTAGTAAAGGACCTTGTGGAGAACCTCCTCCCGGATGCAAAGATTGTGACCACATGCAGACCAGATCAATCTGAAGACTTCCTGACAGAATGGCCCGCAGACTGGTTCAGAGTGGAGGTCAAAGGGTTCAGTGATGAATCCATCAGGGCTTACTTAACACAGATGCTGAGTGCTGAGCCTGACTCCTTGAGCAGTGTGTTAAACAACCTAGAGTTGTTCAGTCTGTGCCATGTCCCAATGTACGCACTGATGGTGGTTGCCTGCATGTATTTCCCTACCTCAGAGGCTCCTAAACAGACATGTACTATAACTGAAATGTACAGCAACATCCTCCGTCACTGCATGCAAAAACACAGTGCCAAACGATGTAAGGATACCGACAAGTGTCTCAAAGAAAACAAAGAGAAAATATTGTCATTGGCAGAAATTGCTTTTGATGCAACAAATGAAAAAAACATGAACTTGACAACACTGAGTTGTGAAGAAAGCAGTGTCCATTTTGCATTATTGGGGGCACTTATGGTTAAGGTTGCACCCACAGCGTCAGACACTTACTCTGCATTTCTCCACTACACAATGCAGGAGTTCTTTGGTGCCCTTTGGCTCTTACAGAATCCAGACAAAATCAGAGAGGTTCTACAGAAGTGCCAGACTGAAGAATGGAAACACACAAAACACTTGATTCCTTTCCTGTGTGGGCTTCTGAATGAGAGGAATATTAGATTGGTTAACAGTCTAGTTCCAGCTCAACAGATCAAGAAGACGTCAGAATGGTTCTTCAAGGAAGTGGTGAACACATTTCTTCCATCTCAAACAAACCAAGATCATGCAGAAGGTGGTGCTCCTGAATTTGAGATAGATCTTCTGTTTTTGTGTCAGTGCTTGTATGAATATCAGTCTACTGAGGCCTGTCTGCTTCTCCTGGACAAACTGGACTATCATCTAGACCTGAGTGGAGAATATCTTGATCCTCACCAGTGCTGTGCAGTCTCTTATGTGACCAGTCAGTCTGCAGAGAGAAAGGTTGGCTTGGACCTGAACGGCTGCACTATGTCAGACCAAGGAGTAAGGCTGATACTGGGCTCTCTGAAGAACGTCAGACATCTTGGGTAATATTTTTGTTATCTAATTCACCAGTTAATTGCCAATTAATCAGCCAATTAACAAGTAAAAGAAAGAGAAATGAGGATGAGGCAAACCATCTATAAAAAATATATCTTATATTCTCTTCCATTCAGATACTAGAGAGAGTTATAAGAGTTATAAACACTTCTGTGTCATGCTACTTTTAAATAATCAGTATAATCTAATTTATAATCTATTATTTAAAGACCATCCTCTGGTGAGTCATCTGACCCCTCAATGCTGTGTCAACTCTGGACAACTTTGCTGAGCAGTGAGGCAGAGATGGACTTCACCACTTTACTTGGTCTCTGTGGAAATGAGTTGCACTTTCCAGTCCATTGTGAAAGACGAGTGTTTGAGAGAGCAGAAGAAGTGATGAAGCAGAGTCTGGAGGGGGTTCATCTCTGTCTACACTGGGATCAGAGAACTGTTCTCAGTGAAGCTCTCAGCAAGACCATTTTAAAGTGTCTACCAAATATCAACAAGCTCAGGTGAGTGTTTCCACAGCGAATGTATATTTACTCAATGTCTTTGTGACTATTACTTTACTTAAGTCAATTGAGAACATATTGTTCTTATTTCCAATGACAACCTATCAAAGGCTAAGACGGACAAACAAGACATTACAACAACACAACAAGATAGACATGACAACAGTATTCAGTCTATTAAAGAGGCAGCAGTCACATTCTCCCTGCATCTATCTGAACATAGACACTGTTTTATGGGTCACAGGTTTACCCCTCTACAGCATCAGAGAGGATCCCCTGAAAAACTGGAGACAGAAGAGAAAGCAGTCCTACTAGATTTGTGTCTAAAAGCAGCACTAGATCACAGAGATACGTTCCAGAGAACTGTGAATACACTGTTGTCACTGTTCTCTGTACATCAAACTGAGAGATACGACATCCTGCTGGATCTGTACTGTCATGTGAAGGACTATGAGACTCAAACAGGCAGGAGTTTCCTTCCAGCATTACAGCCAGTTTACCAGTCAGCTCCTGCAGTCTGGTTCATAGACCTCTCAGAGAGAAAGGCCTCCCTCCTCCTAGAAGTGCTGAAACTCCAACCAGAGAAGAAACCAGTAGAGCTGAAGGTCTGGTCAGATGAAGAGAGTGAAGTGAGGAGTTTCCTTCAGTGTCTGCCCTACATCTCACAGCTGAGGTGTGTTGGTTTTCATAGTAATGTTTTCTCAGGTTTATGATGTAACAAAACTCTAACAATATCTACATGTTTCAACATGTTAATTTGTCCCTTGTTTATCCTCAGTTCAGTATCAGCTAATATCCGAGTTTTGTGTTTACTAGTTTAAATAGATGTTGTACACATCACACAGTGTCATATTGTCTGGATCAGTTTTTACTGTCCTTGTTGCAGCTTTAATCCGTGGTGGTCTGAACACTCAAAACTGATCAAGTTCCTGGTGGATCTCCTGTCTCAAGCAGCAGAGTGGGAGGAGCAGACAGGAGAGAAGACACTGAAGCTGGTATCATCAGTGTGTACTTACAGAGCCTTTCCTTTTCCCATTGGAGACACTTCTAAACAGAGTAATTTCCTGCTGGATCTGTACTCACATGTGAAGGACTATGAGACTCAAACAGGCAGGAGTGTCCTTCCAGCATTACAGCCAGTTTACCAGTCAGCCAGTCCTGCAGTCTGGTCCATAGACCTCTCAGAGAGAAAGGCCTCCCTCCTCCTAGAAGTGCTGAAACTCCAACCAGAGAAGAAACCAGTAGAGCTGAAGGGCTGGTCAGATGAAGAGAATGAAGTGAGGAGTTTCCTTCAGTGTCTGCCCTACATCTCACAGCTGAGGTGAGTGAGTTTATCCAACAAGAGTCCATATGTCATTGAACTGGTGTAGATATTATTTATGTTTTACACTGTCTTTATCTTGTTAATACATGCACATATGAAGATGCTGTAGAAACTCTAATTCAGTAGGAATTTAAATTGAACAAAATTCCAATTCATAGTTGTATTGTTTTAAAAGATGGAGCCATATGGTGCTATTAGTTTTCAGTTCCCCAACCCTGTTACTCATATCAGTTCTCATCACTCACCTGTATATCATCTGTGTTTTAAACTGTTTGTTCAGATTTCATCCACTGATGGATAATATAGAGATGAGAAAGAGAGAGAAGACATTCCTACTGAATCTGTGTCTTCAAGCAGCTCTCCATGAAAGAGGAACCATACAAACAACTGTAGAGAAAGTGTTGTCACTGTCTGAAGTATATGACAATCAGAAAGATCATTTCCTGCTGGATCTGTACTCACATGTGAAGGACTATGAGACTCGAACAGGCAGGAGTGTCCTTCCAGCATTACAGCCAGTTTACCAGTCAGCCAATCCTGCAGTCTGGTCTATAGACCTCTCAGAGAGAAAGGCCTCCCTCCTCCTAGAGGTGCTGAAACTCCAAACAGAGAAGAAACCAGTAGAGCTGAAGGGCTGGTCAGATGAAGAGAGTGAAGTGAGGAGTTTCCTTCAGTGTCTGCCCTACATCTCACAACTGAGGTGAGTCTGAACATGTGTGGTGGTTAGTGATTATGTGATGCTAGTGATTATTGTTTTTAGAAACATTTGACATAAAACTTAGTGTTGGTGAATCTGGTAACATGTATCTGCCGATTTCCTGACATAACAAATGTTGCATTACCAAATGTCACACAGAATTTGTGAACTCATCTAAATTTTGTGATGCTTAACATTTGTCTTTTAGATATCTTGTGAATTTTATCTTTCAGAAATCTTCCAACATGAAACCTGAAAGTTTATACTCAGAATAGCTATTCTAGAGAACCAAATGTCATGCATATTATGGAATCACGTTTCAGGAGAAGACCCAGATGCAGACAGTGTTGAAGTAACAGAAGTTTATTACAAAAACAAGTGGCAGGCAAAAAGGCAGGTCAAGGGCAGGCAGAGGTCAGTAATCCAGGGTGGTGTGACAATGTACATAAATGGCAGGCAGTCTCAGGGTCGGCGCAGGCAGAGGTCAATAATCCAGGGTGGTGTGACAAGGTACCGAACTGCAGGTCAGGGCAGGTAGGAATGGTCAAACCAAGAAATCTAGACAACAGGAACTTTAGAAAAGACAGGAGAAAGGGGCAAAATGCTGGAAGACTTGACAAACAAAACTAACTGGCAACAGATGAAAAGAGAACATAGGTACATAGGTATAAATACACTGGGGATAATGGGGAAGATGGGCGACACTTGGAGGGGGGTGGAGACAATCATAAAGACATGTGAAACAGATCAGGGTGTGACAGTACCCCCCCCCCCCCCCCCCCTCTATGGGCGCTACCTGGTTTTCCAGCTTTGGAAACAGGAGACAAAGGGCTGTGAGACATGGGTTTGATCCTAGACACATGAAAAGTGGGATGTATACGGAGGGTACGGGGCACCAAAAGACGAACAGCAGAGGGGATAATGATCTTGGAGATGGAGAAAGGACCGATAAACCGGGGGGAAGTTTGTGGGACTACACCTGGGGGGGCAGATCTCGGGTGAACAGCCCGAGATCTGGGAGGTCTGCTTGTCGTTGATACCTGGAGGTGGTCTTGAGAAGAGCCGACCGGGCGAGACAAACATCTGGGTACACCGACCTCTTCCTATTACTCCGGGAAGAGTGGGGGCTGATAACCCAGGGAACACTCAAAGGGCAAGAGCCCCGTGGCAGAGCAGGGAAGGGTGTTGCCGGCGTATTCGACCCACACTAGTTGCTGGCTCCAGGTGGTGGGGTTGCCGGGAGCCAGGCAGTGAAGAGTCGTTTTCAGGTCTTGGTTGGCTCCGACTGATCGTTAGACTGAGGGTGGAACCCGGAGGACAGGCTGGCCGACGACCCAATGTGTGTGCAGAACACATTCCAGAACTGGGACGAAAACTGAGGACCCCGGGAGGAGACTATGTATACTGGGAATCTATAGATCCGGAAGACGTGCCATGAGCTGGGCCATCTCTTTGGCGGAGAGGAATGAAGTGGGCGGCTTTAGAAAATCGGTCCACAACAGTCAGGATGGCGGGGTTTCCATAATTTCCGTGACAAAGTCCAGGGATATGTGAGATCAGGGACAGTGAGGGACAAGCATAGGTTGGAGGAAACCAGCCGGAGCTTGCCGATGAGCTTGTTCTGCGCACATATCGTGCAGGTGGCGACGAACGCAGAGACGTCAGGAACCATGGCAGGCCACCAAACGCATTGTCGCACAAAGGCCAGTGTCCGGTGGGAGCCCGGGTGGCAGGCAAGCCTGGAGGACCGAGGACTCCAGGACCGAGGAGCGAGGAGCAGACAGCGTCAAAACAAACATCCGATTATCTGGGGCCCTCCGGTGTTCGGCTGGGAATGCTGCACCTCCCGGACCTGCTTCCCTATTCCCAACTGAGTGCCGTCACCAAGCAAGAGGTGGGAAGGATGGTTTCAACTTCCGGGGGTGTAGCTGCGGGGCTATAGTTAACGGTTGTTCCACCCCCTCCAGCCATTGCCTCCACTCCTCCAATACCATCTTCACTGAGAGAAGCTCACGATTCCCCACATCGTAATTCATCTCCGTGGCGTTGAGGTGATGGGAGAAGAAGGTGCAGGAATGTAACTTGAGGTCCAGGGCCGAATGCTGGGTAAAGGACCACCCCCAGTCCGACATCCGAAGCATCGGACTCCACCACAAACTGGAGGGACGGGTCAGGATGAACCAAGATGGGAGCAGTGGTGAAACGGTATTTGAGGTCCCGGAACGCCCGGTCCGCAGCTGGGGACTATGTGAACGGAACCTTGGGTGAGTGCAGACGGGGGGAAGTCAGGGTGCTCTAACCCCGGATAAAGCGGCGATAGAAGTTGGCGAATCCCAGAAAATGTTGCAGCTGCACTCTGGACGTAGGCTGGGGCCAAGCCACCACCGCTCTCACCGATCCTTCCCGGGATCCATCTGTACACTCCCTGCAGTGATGACGTAGCCCAGGAAGGGGATGCTGGAGCGCTTTCACAAAAAGCTGGTTCTCCAGGAAGCTTTGGAGGACCTGTCGGATGTGTTCTTGAGCAGAGCAGGAGAAGACGAGGATGTCGTTGAGATGGACAAAGACGAACCAGTTCAACATTTCACGGAGAACATCATTAACCAGGGCATGGAACACAGCTGGAACATCAACACCATTGGCTGTGTTGAAGGCTGTCTTCCACTCGTCCCCTTCCTGTATCTGCACTAGGTGGTATGCGTTCCGTAGATCCAGCTTGGAGAACACGGTGGCCCCTTGGAGCGGCTCGAAGGCCGAGGAGATGAGTGGTAGCGGGTAGCGGTTCTTCGCCGTGATGCCGTTGAGACCCTGGGAGTCGATGCATGGGCACAGGGTTTTGTCCTTCTTCTCCACAAAGAAGAACCCTGCGCCGGCGGGGGAGGCAGTAGAATGGATGAACCCGGCAGCTAGGGAGTCCTCAATATAGGTCTCCATAGCCTTGGTCTCTCGACCCTACAGTGAGTACAGTCATCCCCGGGTCAGAGTGGTGCCTGGGAGAAGGTCAATCCCACAGTCATGGGGTCGGTGCCGCAGAAGCAAAGAGGCCCGGTCTTAATGAACACCCCCCAGAGGTGCTGGTACTCCGCAGGAAATGCGGAGAGGTTTGGGGCAACTTTCGTGGCCCCAGGAAGACATCCCGGTGCAGGGAACACTGACTTCAGGCAATGAGCGTGGTAGAATGGGCTCCAGCTCATGATGGCACCAGCAGACCAGTCAATGAGGGGATTGTGTCGATGGAGCCAAGATATTCCCAATACCACGGGAACCTGAGGAGACTTAATTAGCAGGAATTGGATCGTCTCGCTGTGGTTCCCTGACACCCGTAGGTTGATGAGAGTAGTATTATGAGTGACCCGGCCTATAGAGCGCCCATCCAGGGCTCTAACGTCCATGGGAATGGAGAGGGGCTGAGTGGGGATGTTCAGCTCAGACACCAGGGTAGCGTCCATGAAACTCTCATCGGCCCCAGTGTCGATGAGTATCTGGAGAGATTTCGATTTCAACCCTTTTCCACAGCATGAAAAGGGTTGTGAGTAAGTTCTCTGGCTCTTTTATTGCCGTTTGGCTGGAGACAGCCCTGCCTAGTTGCATCGGCTCGGGAAGAAGAGATGAATTGGCAGACTTTGGAGACACTCGGGGGAACTCGGTAACGGAGCCATTGGGAACTTTCCTGGGATGCCTCGGAGGCGAAACAGATCAGGGTGTGACAATGTCAGGTGAACTGTTTAGTACATAGTCCACCTGTTTTAGTGAACCAAAAGTATTTGGATATGTGTATTAAAGTAATCAAACGTTTAGTATTTGGTCCCATCTTCCAGCATACCACCCTGCATACCACTGCTGGCTTGCTTCTGAAGCTAAGCAGGGTTGGTCCTGGTCAGTCCCTGGATGGGAGACCAGGTGCTGCTGGAAGTGGTGTTGGAGGGCCAGTAGGAGGCACTCTTTCCTCTGGTCTAAACAAAGATCCCAATGCCCCAGGGCAGTGATTGGGGACACTGCTCTGTGTAGGGTGCCGTCTTTCGGATGGGACGTTAAACGGGTGTCCTGACTCTCTGAGGTCATTAAAGATCCCATGGCACTTATCGTAAGAGTAGGGGTGTTAACCCCGGTGTCCTGGCTAAATTCCCAATCTGGCCCTCAAACCATCATGGTCACCTAATAATCCCCAGTTTACAGTTTACAATTGGCTCATTCATCCCCCTCCTCTCCCCTGTAACTATTCCCCAGGTCGTTGCTGCAAATGAGAACGTGTTCTCAGTCAACTTACCTGGTAAAATAACGGTAAAATAAAAAATAAAATAAAAAAAACACAATGACTACATCAAGCTTGTGACTCTACAAACTTGTTGGATACATTTGCTGTTTGTTTTGGTTGTGTTTCAGATTATTTTGTGCCCAACAGAAATGAATGGTAAATAATGTATTGTCTCATTTTGGAGTCACTTCTATTGTAAATATGAATAGATTATGTTTCTGAACACTTCTACATTAGTGTGGACGCTACCATGGTTACAGATAATCCTGAATAATGATGAGTGAGAAAGTTACAGAGACATAAATATCATAACCTCCAAAGAAATGCAAATGCTATGGTGATTGGTTAGCATGTCTTGGGATATAAAATGCTAACCTCTCCCTGTTATTGTAATGGTGAGAGGTTAGCATGTCTTGGGATATAAAATGCTAACCCCTCCCTGTTATTGTAATGGTGAGAGGTTAGCATGTCTTGGGGGTATGATATAAAATGCTAACCCCTCCATGTTATTGTAATGGTGAGAGGTTAGCATGCTATGATATTGGTGCCTCTAACTTTCTCACTCATCATTATTCACGTTTCACTTTAACCTCATAGTCATTTAATAATTTCAAAGTGCAAGTCAAAACAACAACTAATGTGTCACTGTCCCAACTTTTGGATGTCACTTTTTCCTAAATGTCTGGTTTGTCTGTTTGTGACTTGAGTTTTGTCTTTTCATTCCAGGCTGAATGTGGGTGTGGCAGTGAAACTGTCCAGACTGGTTATGAGGATAGAGAGAGGTTCTACTCCACTGACTGTCCCAGAACTCTCATTGGTCCTAAAGAGTAGCCAGACAGCAGAGAGAGTGTTATCCAGGGCTCTGAGCAGTGTGGCGTCCCTGCTGAGACTCTGGAGGGTTCAGTGTCTGGACCTGACTGACTTCTGGATCCAGGGTCACTCTCTCATCACACTGCTGTGTCACCAGGGACTTCTCTCTCTCAGGTCAGTCTGAAGCTGATGTTTTTTAAAAGTAGAAATAGCATTCATGTGTTTTTCTTCATATTTCTGACTGCCTGTATGTTCCAACTTCCTAGACTGAACTCAGACACTCTGCAGCAGCTGACTGTAGTTGTGTATGAAGCTCAGGACAAGGACTTGACTCAGTGGTTCCTGGAGAAGGTTGGTGGAGACCTGACCTCCTGCAGGCTGGACTGGGAAGTGCTTCTCTCTCTGCTGCAGCATTCAACCCACAACATCACTGTGGACCTCAGGAAGAACCGGCTTCTAGAGAAGAACATCTCAGATCTTCTCCCCTTTCTGGGAAGGGTTACTCTCAAGAGGTGGGAGAACTTCTTTCTCTGTTCAGACTTTCTGGAAAGAAGAAAATAACTATTTGTATCCAGTGAGATGTTGTTCTGAGTTTTCCTCTGTAATATCATTAGGGTTTTATTCAAGAGGTGGGAGATCTTTATTCAATATTTATAGACTTTAATTATTCATGTCCTATCCAGCCAGTTGTTGCTATGTGAGTTATCCTCTGTATTATCATTAGGGTTTTATTCAAGAGGTGGGAGATCTTTATTCAATATTTATAGACTTTAATTATTCATGTCCTATCCAGACAGTTGTTACTATGTGAGTTATCCTTTATAAAACCTTGACATAACCACAACATTCCATTCTCCATGTTTGTTCAGGTCCAGTTCCAGCTTTGTAAAGTCCACCATCAGACAGATCTATGACAGAGCCAGTGACTGTGTGTCCAGTTTGTTGAGTTCTTCAGACCATTGGATCAACCTGAACAGCAGAGAGCTGGACAGAGTGGACTGTTCTGCTCTGTGTTTTACCCTACAGCACAGCCACCAAGTCAAAGTCAACCTGCTGTGGACCTCCATACCACCGGGGGAGATAGAGAGCATCCTGCCTCTTCTGGACAGAGTCTCCCAACTCAGGTTTAGTTGGCACTCCTTGACCCTGCTAGAATGGATATAACTATGAAGCTTTCCACTTCCTGATTGATTTAACCTCTAACCCTAACCTTAGTGTAATGTACTAACCTTAAAACGTCTTAGGGATCCCCTACAATCCCATATGGCTAGAATCCCGTCAATGCGATTGATTTGACAACATTCGGTAAATTGCAGAGCGCAAATTCAAAAACACTAACTTCATAATATTAAACCTTCATGACGATACAAGTGTCTTACATAATTTAAAAGATACACTTCTTGTTAATACAGCCGCTGTGTCAGATTTCAAAAAGGCTTTACGGCGAAAATTATCTGAGGACACACAAAAGCAATACATTAATTTTCAATCCAAGCAGAGCCATCACGAAAGTCAGAAATAGTGATAATATGTACCTTTGAAGATCTTCAGCTGGTTGGAATCATAAGATTCCCAGAAACATCACAAATGGTCCTTTTGTTCGATAAAGTCCTTCTTTTTTTCAAAAGAAGTCTGTTTAGCTGGCGCGCTTGACTCAGTAATCCACCAGTTTCTCTCTTTGAAAAATACAGACAAAGAAGTTCTAAAAGCTACCGGTAAACTTTGTCGAAACAAGTCAAACAACGTGTCTATATCCTCAGGTTGTCTAAAATGTAAATCAATGATAACATTTAATACGGAAAGGTGTAGCGGATGCTCTAACTGGTGGCAGTGAAGTCAGTTAGTTAGCAGCAATTAGCCATTTAATATAAATCAAAATATGGGCACAAAACCCGACGCGCACCAGAACAAACGTGCAACAAGCACTACATAAAGCAATCACACACAACGACATGGAGGGGAACAGAGGAATAAATACATGCAGTGTGATTGGGAATGTAAACCAGGTGTGCAGGGAAAAAGACAAAACAAATGGATAATAGAAAAATGGAGCGGCGATGGCTAGAAAGCTGATGACGTTGATGCCAAACACTGCCCAAACAAGGAGAGGACCTGACTTTGGTGAAAGTCGTGACAGTACCCCCCCCTTGACGCGTGGCTCCAGCTGCGCACTGACACCGGCCTCAGGGATGATCCGGCCGGCGACGATGGATCTCCCGTAGAAGTTCAGGGTTCAGTTCACATCTGCCACCAGTACCCAGCACCTCTACTCCGGACCATACCCATCCCACTTCACGAGGTACTGAAGGCCCCTCACCCGACGCCTCGAATCCAGGATGGAACGGACGGAGTCCCCTCGATGTCCAGATGGGGCGGAGGAACCTCCCACACCTCAGACTCCTGGAGCGGGCCAGCCACCACCGGCCTGAGGAGAGACACATAGAAGGAGGGGTTAATACGGTAATCGGGGGGAAGCTGTAACCTATAACAAACCTCGTTCACTCTCCTATGGACTTTAAATGGCCCCACAAACCGCGGACCCAGCTTCCGGCAGGGCAGGCGGAGGGGCAGATTTTGGGTCGAGAGCCAGACCCGGTCCCCTGGTGCGAACACACGGGGCCTCACTGCGGTGACGTTACCATGGGTGGCTTCCCAGGTCTCCTCTGCTCGCCTGAACCAATCGTCCACCGCGGGAGCCTCGGTCTGACTCTGATGCCATGGTGCCAGAACCGGCTGGTACCCCAATACACATTGAAAGGGGGAGAGGTTAGTGGAGGAGAGGCAGAGCGAGATCATGGTGGTTCTCTGTGAGGGAGGAAGATCCGTCAAAAAATCCACAGACAGATGTGACCACGGCCGTTGTGGAATGGGTAAGGGATGTAGCTTACCTCTGGGCAGGTGTCTAGGAGCCTTACACTGGGCGCACACCGAGCAGGAGGAATCATAAACCCTCACGTCCTTTGCCAAGGTGGTCCATTAGGTACTTCCCAGTTAGACAGCGCACCGTCCGACCGATCTCCGGATGACCAGAGAAGGGTGACGTGTGGGCCCAATAGATCAACTGGTCCCGGACAGCAGACGGAACGTACAGACGCCCGACGGGACACTGGGGGGGGGAGCGGGCTCTGTACGCAATGTCCGCTCAATGTCCGCGTCCAGCTCCCAGACGACGGGCACTACCAAGCAGGAAGCCGGGAGTATGGGAGTCTGATTCATGGGCCGCTCTTCTGTGTCATACAGTCGGGACAGTGCATCTGCCTTAACATTCTGGGAACCTGGTTTGTAACACAGGGTAAACAAAAAACGGGTAAAGAACATGGCCCACCTTGCCTGATGAGGATTCAGTCCCCTAGCTGCCCGGATGTACTCCAGGTTGCGGTGGTCAGTCCAGATGAGGAAAGTTCATAGTTCATAGTTTCGCTCCGCCGGGCTGAGCGTCTTAGAGAAGAAAGCACAGGGGCGGAGCTTCGATGGCGTACCCGAGCGCTGAGAGAGTACGGCTCCTATCCCGGCCTCTGACGCGTCCACCTCCACTATGAACGCCAAAGAGGGATCCGGACAGGCCAGCACGGGAGCCGAGGTAAACAGAGCCCTCAGGTGACCAAAAGCTCTGTCCGCCTCATCCAACCACTGCAAACGCACTGGGCCGCCCTTCAGCAGTGAGGTAATGGGAGCAGCCACCTGGCCAAAATCCTGGATAAATCTCCGGTAGTAATTGGCAAACCCTAAAAATTGGTGCACCTCCTTTACCGTCTTGGGAGTCGGCTAATTACTTACGGCTGAAATGCGGTCCCTTAGGAAGTAGACTGCTTGCTGAAAGAACAGGCATTTCTCAGCCTTGACGTACAGGTCATGCTCCAACAGTTGTCCAAGTACCCTGCGCACCAAGGACACATGCTCGGCGCGTGTAGCGGAGTATATTAGAATGTCATCTATATACACCACTACACCCTGCCCGTGCAGGTCCCTGAAAATCTCGTCTACAAAGGATTTGAAGACTGATGGAGCATTCATCAACCCATACGGCATGACGAGGTACTCATAATGCCCTGAGGTGGTACTAAACGCCGTCTCCCACTCGTCTCCCTCCCGGATACGCACCAGGTTGTACGCGCTCCTAAGATCCAGTTTAGTGAAAAAGTGCGCCACGTGCATTGACTCAATCGCCGTGGCGATAAGAGGTAGCGGGTAACTGTAACTCACCGTGATTTTGATTGAGACCTCGATAATCAATGCACGGGCGCAGACCTCCATCCTTCTTTTTCTCAAAAAATAAACTCGAGGAGAAGGGTGAAGTGGGGGACCAAATGTACCCCTGACGCAGGGATTCAGAGACAGGGGATACACGTGACTCCTGGGAAGAGCAGCGTCTACCAGGAGATTTATCGCACAATCGCCCCGTCGATGAGGTGGTAATTGAGTCGCCTTCTTTTTACAGAAGGCGAGAGCCAAATCGGCATATTTGGGGGGAATACGCACAGTGCAGACCTGATCTGGACTTTCCACTGTGGTAGCACCAACGGAAACCCCTACACACCTCCCCGAGCACTCTCGCGACCACCCTGTGAGAGCCCTCTGTTGCCATGAAATTATGGGGTCATGATGAGCTATCCAGGGAAGGCCCAGTACCACAGGAAACACAAGAGAGTCAATGAGAAAGAGACTGATTCTCTCTTCGTGCCTCCCCTGAGTCACCTAGGCCAGGGAGATAGTAGCTTCCCTGATCAGCCCGGACTCCAATGGTCGACTATCCAGAGCGGGTACTGGGAAAGGTCTAACCACAGGAATAATGGGGATCCCTACACTAAGGGCGAGCGCTCTGTCTATAAAATTCCCAGCTGCGCCTGAATCGACGAGCGCCTCATGCTGGGAATGCGGGGATAAAATCAGGAAATCAAACAGGTACAAACAGTTGGGCAACAGAGGACTCTGGATGAGAGTGGTGCAGACACCTGGGGTGACTCCAGAGTGCTCAGCCTGCTGCCTCGACTCCCAGAGGGACCAACCCGGCACCGACCGGCAGTGTGCCCTCTGCGGCCACAGATGGTGCACGTGAAGGCCCCTCCTCCAGCCTCCCTACGCGCAGCCCAGTTCCATGGGCACCGGAGCGGGGGTGTTGGAAGATGGAACCGACAGAGCCCTCTCTGGATGTGCGTGGGTGATCAGCAGGTTATCCAACCGGATGGACAGATCCACCAGTTGGTCAAAGGTGATGATGGCATCCCTGCAGGCCAACTCTCGTCTGACGTCCTCGTGCAGGCTGCATCGGTAATGGTCGATAAGGGCCCTGTCGTTCCATCCTGTTCCGGCAGATAAGGTCCGGAATTCCAGGGCAAACTCCTGGGCGCTCCTCGTCCCCTGTCTCAAGTGGAAGAGCCGCTCTTCGAAGTGGTCCAACGCCGCGTCTCCTTCTCCCCACACGGCGTTTGCCCACTCCAGAGCTCTCCCCGAGAGATATGAGATGAGGGCGGGCACCCTCTCCCTTCCCGAGGGAGCAGGGTGAATGGTGGCCAGGTACAGGTCCAGTTGTAATATGAACCCCTGGCCCTGGGCTGCCGTCCCATCATACTCCCTGGGAAGGGAGAGACGCATGCCACTGGGACTGGATCCAGGAGGTTAGAGGTAACCCCTGTTGCGTTGATCGAGACGCTGTCTCTCCCAGCGGTCCATGGTCTGGACAACTCGATCCATCATGGCACGAAGATGTTGGATCAGTGTGATTGGGAATGTAATCCAGGTGTGCAGGGAAAAAGACAAAACAAATGGATAATAGAAAAATGGAGGAGCGATGGCTAGTAAGCCGGTGACGTTGACCGCAAAACGCCGCCCGAACAAGGAGAGGAGCCGACTTCGGTGGAAGTCGTGACAAAAGGACTGTGTTCAATATGAACGCCAAATTAGCACGCGCGCCTCCTCCATTGCGCACAAAACCACTGATGTGACCCTAGCAGTCACCACACTGTAAGTCAAAATTCTTATTCATTTTTCAAAATAATAGCCTAAAAACCTTGAATAAAGACGGTTGACAGCTAGTGGAAGCTATATCAATTGCAATCTGGTGGACGGACATAGGAGTTTTCTATAGCTTTACAAAATAAAAGCCTGCGATTTCTTTTTTTTCTAGTCAGATTTTCTTCGGGGTTTCGCCTGCCATATCAGTTCTGTTATACTCACAGACATTATTTTAACAGTTTTGGAAACTGTAGAGTGTTTTCTATCCACATCCACCAATTGTCAATTCATATTCATATTCAATTGTCAATTGGCATATCCTAGCTTCTGAGTCTGAGAAACAGGAATTTTACTTTGGGCACGCCAGCTCTCCAAACTTCCGAATACTGCCCCCTAGCCAGAAGAGGTTTACCTCAGCTAGGGGTAGAATTGAAGGGGTTCGCCTGGGAGTTGACTTGACTAACAGAGTTGTATTGTCTTTATCAGTGTTTTAATGTGTGATGTTGTGTAAATACGTCTCTCTCTCTGTAGTGTTGACAGGAGGTTACTACTGAGTTTCCTCCAGTGCTGTGCTGCCTCTCAGATCCAGCAGGGGGCACCATCATCACCACCAACAGCAGTATGGCTGCTCAGGTCTCTGCACTACAGGCTGGACTTCTCCTGCTCCTCCTCTGTGGACCTGTCAGCTCAGGACCAGGAGAAGGCTCTGTGTCTGACCACTGACCACTGCAGGGCCATCAACTCTGTTCTGAAGCAGAACCAACACAGCACCCAGCTGGTCCAGAACCAGGTCCAGCTCATCCTAAGAGACTGTGAGGTGGAGGACAGAGCACTGAGGGAGCTGCTTCCCATCCTGCATATTGTCAAGCTGAGGTTAGACACACAGAGACAAACATTTGACCAACTAGTTTATCAGTAGGAGTTAGACCTACTCTGTGTCATAATGTTGTCTCTGCTTCTTGTCCTCTCAGCTCCAGCAAAGCTCTGCTACTTCAGCTGCTGGACCTTGTGTGTGAGGGGATTGAAGAGGGGCTGCTGAGGCACGCAGAGTCCCTGTGCAGAGCCCTGGATGGGGAGCTGGACCTCAGTGAGACCAGGCTGGACCAGAAGGCCTGTGGATCTCTGGCCCTGGTTCTGGAACACTCAGAGGGTCTGTCAGAACTGGACCTCAGCCACTGTCAACTCACAGACCACCACCTACAGCCCCTGATCACACACCTGCATAAAGTACAAGTCCTGGAGTGAGTGGCTTTCACTGTGTGTGTGTGTGTGTGTGTCTGTCCATGTGACTACATGACAAATATCTGATCTCTCTCTCTCTCTCTCTCTCTCTCTCTCTCTCTCTCTCTCTCTCTCTCTCTCTCTCTCTCTCTCTCTCTCTCTCTCTCTCTCTCTCTCTCTCTCTATGTCTCTATGTCTCTGTGTCTCTGTGTCCCTGTGTCTCTGTGTCTCTGTGTCTCTATGTCTCTGTGTCTGTCTCTCTCTCTATCTCAATTCAATTCAATTCAAGGGGCTTTATTGGCATGGGAAACATGTGTTAACATTGCCAAAGCAAGTGAGGTAGATAATATACAAAAGTGAAATAAACAATAAAAATTAACAGTAAACATTACACATACAGAAGTTTCAAAACAATAAAGACATTACAAATGTTATAGTATATATATACAGTGTTGTAACAATGTACAAATGGTTAAAGCACACAAGTTAAAATAAATAAACATAAATATGGGTTGTATTTACAATGGTGTTTGTTCTTCACTGGTTGCCCTTTTCTTGTGGCAACAGGTCACAAATCTTGCTGCTGTGATGGCACACTGTGGAATTTCACCCAGTAGATATGGGAGTTTATCAAAATTGGATTTGTTTTCAAATTCTTTGTGGATCTGTGTAATCTGAGGGAAATATGTGTCTCTAATATGGTCATACATTGGGCAGGAGGTTAGGAAGTGCAGCTCAGTTTCCACCTCATTTTGTGGGCAGTGAGCACATAGCCTGTCTTCTCTTGAGAGCCATGTCTGCCTACGGCGGCCTTTCTCAATAGCAAGGCTATGCTCACTGAGTCTGTACATAGTCAAAGCTTTCCTTAAGTTTGGGTCAGTCACAGTGGTCAGGTATTCTGCCACTGTGTACTCTCTGTTTAGGGCCAAATAGCATTCTAGTTTGCTCTGTTTTTTTGTTAATTCTTTCCAATGTGTCAAGTAATTATCTTTTTGTTTTCTCATGGTTTGGTTGGGTCTAATTGTGCTGTTGTCCTGGGGCTCTGTGGGGTGTGTTTGTGTTTGTGAACAGAGCCCTAGGACCAGCTTGCTTAGGGGACTCTTCTCCAGGTTCATCTCTCTGTAGGTGATGGCTTTGTTATGGAAGGTTTGGGAATCGCTTCCTTTTAGGTGGTTGTAGAATTTAACGGCTCTTTTCTGGATTTTGATAATTAGTGGGTATCGGCCTAATTCTGCTCTGCATGCATTATTTGGTGTTCTACGTTGTACACGGAGGATATTTTTGCAGAATTCTGCCTGCAGAGTCTCAATTTGGTGTTTGTCCCATTTTGTGAAATCTTGGTTGGTGAGCGGACCCCAGACCTCACAACCATAAAGGGCAATAGGCTCTATGACTGATTCAAGTATTTTTAGCCAGATCCTAATTGGTATGTTGAAATTTATGTTCCTTTTGATGGCATAGAATGCCCTTCTTGCCTTGTCTCTCAGATCGTTCACAGCCTTGTGGAAGTTACCTGTGGTGCTGATGTTTAGGCCGAGGAATGTGTAATTCTTTGTGTGCTCTAGGGCAACGGTGTCTAGATGGAATTTGTGGTCCTGGCGACTGGACCTTTTTTGGAACACCATTATTTTGGTCTTACTGAGATTTACTGTCAGGGCCCAGGTCTGACAGAATCTGTGCAGAAGATCTAGGTGCTGCTGTAGGCCCTCCTTGGTTGGTGACAGAAGCACCAGATCATCAGCAAACAGTAGACATTTGACTTCGGATTCTAGTAGGGTGAGGCCAGGTGCTGCAGACTGTTCTAATGCCCTCGCCAATTCGTTGATATATATGTTGAAGAGGATGGGGCTTAAGCTGCATCCCTGTCTCACCCCACGACCCTGTGTGAAGAAATGTGTGTGTTTTTTGCCAATTTTAACCGCACACTTGTTGTTTGTGTACATGGATTTTATAATGTCGTATGTTTTTCCCCCAACACCACTTTCCATCAATTTATATAGCAGACCCTCATGCCAAATTGAGTCGAAGGCTTTTTTGAAGTCAACAAAGCATGAGAAGACTTTGCCTTTGTTTTAGTTTGTTTGGTTGTCAATTAGGGTGTGTAGGGTGAATACATGGTCTGTTGTACGGTAATTTGGTAAAAAGCCAATTTGACATTTGCTCAGTACATTGTTTTCATTGAGGAAATGTACGAGTCTGCTGTTAATGATAATGCAGAGTATTTTCCCAAGGTTACTGTTGACGCATATTCCACGGTAGTTATTGGGGTCAAATTTGTCTCCACTTTTGTGGATTGGGGTGATCAGTCCTTGGTTCCAAATATTGGGGAAGATGCCAGAGCTAAGGACGATGTTAAAGAGTTTTAGTATAGCCAATTGGAATTTGTTGTCTGTATATTTGATCATTTCATTAACTTTTACTTGCTACGAAATCCGGATCCGGGAGCACCCCCCACAGTAAAAAAGATGACTAGCATAGCCTAGCATAGCGTCACAAGTAAATACAATTATCTAAATATCATTAAATCACAAGTCCAAGACACCAGATGAAAGATACAGATCTTGTGAATCCAGCCATCATTTCTGATTTTTAAAATGTTTTACAGGGAAGACACAATATGTAAATCTATTAGCTAACCACGTTAGCAAAAGACACCACTTTTTTTACTCCACCAGTTTTTTACTCCATCAGTAGCTATCACTAATTCGACTAAATAAAGATATATATAGCCACTAACCAAGAAACAACTTCATAAGATGACAGTCTGATAACATATTTATGGTATAGCATATGTTTTTTTAGAAAAATGTGCATTTTTCAGGTATAAATCACAGTTCTACATTGCAGCCACTATCACAAAACTCACCCAAAGCGACTAGAATAACTACAGAGAGCAACGTGTATTACCTAATTACTCATCTTAAAACATTTCAGAAAAATACACAGCGTACAGCAAATGAAAGCCCAACATCTTGTGAATCCAGACAATATTTCAGATTTTCTAAGTGTTTTACAGCGAAAACACAATATAGCATTATATTAGCATACCACATGAGCTAACATCACCCCAGCATTGATTCTAGGCAAAAAGCGCGATAACGTTATCACCACCAAAATATATAAATTTTTTCACTAACCTTCTCAGAATTCTTCAGATGACAGTCCTGTAACATCATATTACACAATGCATATAGAGTTTGTTCGAAAATGTGCATATTTAGCGGCACAAATCGTACTTATACAATGCAAATAGTGTCCAACTACTCAAGCAATCGGTCCGGCGCCATCTTGAAAAGACTCCTATTTTTATATAAAACTATTCATAAACTTGACTAAAAAATTATAGGTTGGACAGCAATTGAAAGACAAATTAGTTCTTAATGCAATCGCTGAATTACATTTTTAAAATTAACTTTACTGCGCAATACAGCGTGCGCTGAAGCAAGGCTACACTGAAATTAATGGCGGCTTATGCATTTAACATTTTTCAACAGAACAACGATTTATCAGCATAAATAGTTCTTACTTTTAGATGAACTCGCATCAGAATCTTGGGAAAGGTGTCTTTTGTCCAGAACCATCGTCTTTTGGTCGAAAGATGTACTCTTGTCCTGTCGAAATCGCTGCTAACGTTCGGCATGTACCGGAAAGGTGTCCAAATCTTGAGAGCGCGTCACAAAGGAATGCCAGAAAATCGCAATAAACTGATATAAATTCCTATAAGTCGGTTTAGATTAACTACCTTATGATGTCTTTAACAACTAAACGAATAAAAACATGACCGGAGATATAGAACTGGCTAAACCAAAGCTTGGAATGAGGCCAGTCCGACGTCCATCCTGAGTCAGGCGCACGATCGAAAAGAAAGGTACTTCCGCCCTTAGGTCTTATGTGAGGTCCCAGATTGCGCAATCGACTCCATTCAAATTGTCACCACTTACTGACATCTAGAGGAAGGCGTATGCAGTGTTTGTAGCCCCACAGCATTCACAGGGACATAAAAACTGACCTGGGAACAGAGGCCAAGATTTCTGAAATCTCACTCCCTAGGAAGGAAAGTGCTGTAGAATGAGTTCTGTTCCACCCGCAGACATAATTCAAACGGTTTTAGAAACTAGAGATTGTTTTCTATCCAATAGTAATAATAATATGCATATTGTACGAGCAAGAATTGAGTACGAGGCAGTTTAATTTGGAGACGTCAAGAAAAAAATAGTGGTAACAGCTCCCCCTATTGACAAAAGGTCAAGGATACCATGAACACCACAGGCCTTTTTGGGTTGGAGGGTTTTTATTTTGTCCTGTAACTCGTTCAAGGTAATTGGAGAATCCAGTGGGTTCTGGTAGTCTTTAATAGTTGATTCTAGGATTTGTATTTGATCATGTATATGTTTTTGCTCTATATTCTTTGTTATAGAGCCAAAAAGATTGGAGAAGTGGTTTACCCATACATCTCCATTTTGGATAGATAATTCTTCGTGTTGTTGTTTGTTTAGTGTTTTCCAATTTTCCCAGAAGTGGTTAGAGTCTATGGATTCTTCAATTACATTGAGCTGATTTCTGATGTGCTGTTCCTTCTTTTTCCGTAGTGTATTTCTGTATTGTTTTAGTGATTCACCATAGTGAAGGCGTAGACTCAGGTTTTCCGGGTCTCTATGTTTTTGGTTGGACAGGTTTCTCAATTTATTTCTTAGATTTTTGCATTCTTCATCAAACCATTTGTCATTGTTGTTCATTTTCTTCGGTTTTCTATTTGAGATTTTTAGATTTGATAGGGAAGCTGAGAGGTCAAATATACTGTTAAGATTTTCTACTGCCAAGTTTACACCTTCACTATTGCAGTGGAATGTTTTACCCAGGAAGTTGTCTAAAAGGGATTGAATTTGCTGTTGTCTAATAGTTTTTTGGTAGGTTTCCAAACTGCATTCCTTCCATCTATAGCATTTCTTAATGTTACTCAGTTCCTTTGGCTTTGATGCCTCATGATTGAGTATTGCTCTGTTCAAGTAGACTGTGGTTTTGCTGTGGTCTGATAGGGGTGTCAGTGGGCTGACTGTGAACGCTCTGAGAGACTCTGGGTTGAGGTCAGTGATAAAGTAGTCTACAGTGCTACTGCCAAGAGATGAGCTATAGGTGAACCTACCATTGGAGTCCCCTCGAAGCCTACCATTGACTATGTACATACCCAGCGTGCGACAGAGCTGCAGGAGTTGTGACCCGTTTTTGTTGGTTATGTTGTCATAGTTGTGCCTAGGGGGGCATATGGGGGAGGGAATGCTGTCACCTGCAGGCAGGTGTTTGTCCTCCTGTGTGCTGAGGGTGTCAGGTTCTTGTCCAGTTCTGGCATTTAGGTCGCCACAGACTAATACATGTCCCTGGGCCTGGAAATGATTGATTTCCTCCTTCAGGATGGAGAAGCTGTCTTCATTAAAGTATGGGGATTCTAGTGGGGGGATATAGGTAGCACACAGGAGGACATTTTTCTCTGTTAAGATAATTTCCTTTTGAATTTCTAGCCAAATAGAAAATGTTCCTGTTTTGATTAATTTAATGGAGTGAGTTAGGTCTGCTCTATACCAAATTAGCAATCCCCCTGAGTCCCTTCCCTGTTTCACACCTGGTAGTTTGGTGGATGGGACTACCAGCTCTCTGTAACCTAGAGGGCAACCAGTGGGTCCGTCTCCTCTGTACCAGGTTTCTTGCAGGATGAGAATG
Organism: Salvelinus namaycush; assembly: GCF_016432855.1. Classification (NCBI taxonomy): domain Eukaryota; kingdom Metazoa; phylum Chordata; class Actinopteri; order Salmoniformes; family Salmonidae; genus Salvelinus; species Salvelinus namaycush. Next base: position 73,092 of record NW_024061444.1, read on the forward strand.
TCTGCATTACCGATTTCTTTGGTGAAGTCCGGGTTCCTGCTCTTTAGGCCAAAGGCAGATGACCTCAGGCCTTGGATATTCCAGGATGATATAGTGAAGGCTTTTTGTTCCATAACGTGTCCAATGTTGTTGGCCGTGTGGTTTGGCCTCAGGCCAGTAAGTGTGAGCAGAGCCTGCTGAGCATCTGGTACATGCCGTTGGCTTGGGCGAGTGTAAGAGTGGGGGTTGGGCCTGTTTGCCCGCTCACTACCTGGGCGTATGTGTGACTTCCATGTTGATGCCCTCTTTGCGGGGGTGGGGTGCATGGGGTGGGCAGGAGTGGCATAGGTCTGATCTGAGGGGGCCTAAATTGGGTGTGGGCATGGTTGATGTGGGGGGGTGTTGATTGGTTGGGGTGGGGGTGTGTCTGGGGGTGCTGTGGTCTGGATGTAAGTCCTCTTGGCGTGGGTCCTCTATGTGTAGGTCCAGGGGGGGGTCCTGAAGGTCTTGGAGGGTGTCTCGCTGGTCTGGGTGGGGTGTCTCTTGATCTGTTGCTCCTGTGTGAAGTGTTGGGGCTGCGTTTGAGAGCGATGTCCTTTAGAGTCCGGGCAAAGGTGGGCACTGCTGCCTTGTGGACCTGGTCATAGAGGCTGTTCAAGTCCAGGGTGGAGTGGTGGGCCAGAAAAACATTTGGTTTTGAGGCACAGTCACGTGAAATGCTTGCGTTTACCCGCTGCATTGTAGCAGGGTGGAAGTCTTTTCGTGGTAGCAGGGTGGAGATAACCACTTGTGCGTTGTGGAAAGTAGAAGAAGCTTTATCAATCACTCCCTTCAGTGCTGTGGCCACCCTTTCCTGCTGTGCTCTCAGGTCGTTTGTGCCTGTGTGTATTATTATGTGGCTAGGTGAGCCTAGTTTGTCCTCAGACAGAAGGTCTAGGGCGCGCTGGATGTTTGGACACCAGAGTTTAGACACACTGTGTTTGGGAAAAAGTTTTTTTCTTCTATATATTTCCCATTTGAGTCCATAAGGATGACAATCTGTGTCTTGTGTTTGTCCTCAGTGGGTGTGGGGGGATTGTCAGGAGGGCTATCAGGGTGGCTGACAGGGGGGGTGCTCAGAGGGGGTGAGAGCTGCTGGGCTTGGGGTTTTTCTTTTGTCTGTTCTGCTGTGATGTCGACTCTATGGTCAGGGTCTGGTGTGGACTGTTCTGCTGTGGTGTCGAGACTTTTGTCGGGTGCTGAGGTGGGCTGTTCTGCTGGCGTCTCTGTGGGGATTGCCACCTCTCTAGTGGGTTGTTCTCTGTCACATTCCATCCCCCTCTCCCTCTCCTCCAGCAGTCTGATCCTCTCCTCCATCCCCCTCTCCCTCTCCTCCAGCAGTCTGATCCTCTCCTCTAGTGCTCTGTTCTTCTCCTGCTCTTTCTCCTGTTGATGTTGTCTCACCACAATCCAGAGTGCAGATATGTCTCTCTCCACCTCCAGCTCTCCGGGTCTGGTTAAAGGGGTGTTGTTGAGCTGGACTATTGTCTGGGTTTGTGCTGACTGGAGTGTAATCACCTGCTGTTCCTGCTCCACCTGCCTTACCTCCAGCTGGGTGAATTTATCCTTCATTTCAATGAGGGAGAAGTACTCTGTACTGGGAGGTTGACTGTCTGCTGAGGGTTGCTCGTCTGTGGGGTTATATGATGAAGAGGTCTGGTCTGACCCGCTTGGGGTGGGGGTATCTTTATCAAGGGAGAGCTTCTCCTGCTGGGCTAATTCTTTGATTAGGTGAAAGTCCAGCTGAAACTGTTTGTGATTGCCCTGTACCAATACTGTTCCAGACTTATATAGATTTATATTAGCTGACTCAGATTCCTCGTTGTCAAGTATCCTGAGTTTCCACCCCTCGTTAATCCCCCCTCTCTTAACAGAGGGGTAGTGTGCTAATATAGCACTGTGCCATGCCACTGGATGGTTTGTGTAGAAGATAAGGTTGCTGATGTTCCCATTTTTGTAATAGTCAGCAAAAAGTGTCTCTTGATTTTCCATAAGGAGCTTCATTTTGTGATCTTTTCTTGCCTTATCATTCTTTACAATGACAGGGTACTGTATTTTAATTACCTCTGAACAGCGGGAGGCAGCTTCTAAGACCTCTCCATTTGGTTGGGGTAGACTATTCGACTCTCCTGCCATTGTTGGGCTAATGGGCTTTGACACCTCTCACTTGACACTTAAGTGCTAGATGAAGTTGTATCAAGCTTGGCAGAGTTATGTTACTATTCAGTCCTTATAAAGTAATGTCATGTATTATTCTTCTTGGCTTTTGGAAATAGAATATAGTTTCAGACTAAACATTACTCACTCAGTTCCAGGTTGGGTGGTGTTCTCAGGTTTCTGTTGTTTTCCAGAGGATTTGCTGTGTAGAATTATAATCCTTGGTATTTGTGAACTTTTTAGGTGATTCCGTAATTCCGTCCAAAATCAGGTTGTAGGTTTTGAGTTTAGATTTGAAGTGAGGGTTATGTTGTAGAGGGTAGCATCCTGTATGTGTTCCTGACAAAAAATCCAGGTTTATCTAACTCTAAATGTATATTTTTTAAAGAAAATGCTGAAAAAGGCAGGAGCTCATCTGATCGTGACCTCTCTCTCCCTCTGTCTCTCTCTCTCCTCTCTCTCTCTCTCTCTCCCTCTGTCTCTCTCTCTCTCTCTCTCTCTCTCTCTCTCTCTCTCTCTCTCTCTCTCTCTCTCTCTCTCTCTCTCTCTCTCTCTCTCTCTCTCTCTCTCTCTCTCTCTCTCTCTCTCTCTCTCTCTCTCTCTCTCTCTCTCTCTCTCTCTCAGCCTGAGCCACAATGACATCACTGATGCTCTGACTGACAGAATACTCCAACTGGTCTCTACCAACACACCGTACGGTAAGGGTGTGTGTGTGTGTGAGATCATATGGGTGTGTATGTTTCTGGGGTCAACTGTTGGAGGATGGAGATGTGTTGTCTAATGATGTAATAATTATCATGTTCTATAGACTCTTCAACAATAGAATCCAGGACAGAAGACCCTTCCTGACAGACAAGAGGTTTGAGATCTGGTGAAACAACATCAGGTCTTAGTCCAGGAAGAGAAGGCTGAATCCAGGACAGAAGACCCTTCCTGACAGACAAGAGGTTTAACATCTGGTGAAACAACATCAGGTCTTAGTCCAGGAAGAGAAGGCTGAATCCAGGACAGAAGACCCTTCCTGACAGACAAGAGGTTTAACATCTGGTGAAACAACATCAGGTCTTAGTCCAGGAAGAGAAGGCTGAATCCAGGACAGAAGACCCTTCCTGACAGACAAGAGGTTTGAGATCTGGTGAAACAACATCAGGTCTTAGTCCAGGAAGAGAAGGCTGAATCCAGGACAGAAGACCCTTCCTGACAGACAAGAGGTTTGACATCTGGTGAAACATCAGGTCTTTGTCCAGGAAGAGAAGATGGATGTTGAAGATGGACATAGAGGTTTCAAGAGTAGTAGGCAAGGCCCAGTTCTGTGACATTTTAGTGACTGAGGACATGGTTAGGAAGGCCCCAATCACTCTCTCACACACACACACACACACACACACACACACACACACACACACACACACACACACACACACACACACACACACACACACACCCACACGTGGAACGCAAAGAAGAATGAACATTGAGAGAGAAGTGACATTGATTAAAGAAAAGAAGAAGAAATTAATTATGAATTTATGAAGATAATAATGAAAGGTTAAATATGTTAAATATTGAAAGCCTGGGGAAACATAGTGGGAGATATTACAAGGTGATTCAAGTAATGCAGTAAAATGGTTCAGAATGTTTTAATGTTGGTTGCTTTAATTAAGGTACGATGCTTCTAGACTGTGTTGGTTAGGTTTAAAGGACAAGGCCTTATGGTCTGTAGGAGGTTGGTAATGACATGTTATAATGATGAAATGGTATAATTATTGAAGGGTTTAAAAATGTTGAATGTTTAGGAAGTAATGGGAAGAATAGGATCGAGTGGGATTATAATTGAGTAGGGAATGTTAATGTTTAGGAAGTAATGGGAAGAATAGGATCGAGTGGGATTATAAATTGAGTAGGGAATGTTAATGTTTAGGAAGTAATGGGAAGAATAGGATCGAGTGGGATTATAATTGAGTAGGGAATGTTAATGTTTAGGAAGTAATGGGAAGAATAGGATCGAGTGGGATTATAATTGAGTAGGGAATGTTAATGTTTAGGAAGTAATGGGAAGAATAGGATCGAGTGGGATTATAATTGAGTAGGGAATGTTAATGTTTAGGAAGTAATGGGAAGAATAGGATCGAGTGGGATTATAAATTGAGTAGGGAATGTTAATGTTTAGAAATAAATGGAAATAAATGTTTTAAAAGTTAATGATAATGGAGTGTACTAAGGGTGCTATCTTGCTTTATTTACTGTTGATGTTGCTTATCATTGATTGGTGATATTGATTTGTGATTGACTGATTTATGTGGGATGCTTGTTTCTGGAATTTTGAATAAACTTGCTTTATTGTTCTGAAACCCTGTGTCATACAAGAGTCATACAAGTGCATGTCGTTTTACTTTCAGTTTCTGAAATAGACTTAAATAATTTAGAATTTTTTGCATCTGGTTAGTTAGTCAAGAAGAGACCTGAGTAGCTGGTATAAATAAAATCACATTTTATTGGTCACATACACATTGTTAGCAGATGTTATTGCAGGTGTAGCGAAATGCTTGACAATATCATAAGAGGGGGGATTCTGGGCTAAACCAACCCAGTTTACAGGGGCCACCCCATCATAGTTTTCTACGGAAGAAACTCTGTCCTGGATGATCCTGAAGAGGTGCAGGGTTTATAGAGTGAGGGTGAGGCAGCATCGGCATTAGGCTCTGAGGAAATCCCACTTTACTGTAAGGCCCTTACTGTTGAGTCTGAGGTACAGTCCCTAGCTGTAGACTAGGTCAGTGGTAAGACAGAGCGGCAGATCTGTAGGGGTTAATGACCAGGAATTACTCGACTGCTATTGGGTAAGCAGGGTGGAGTTGAATGGTTAATCCTGCAGACAATTTGTGGGCTCGTCCAGGATTAATTTGTGGGAGTCAGGAATATCCAGGGAATATTTCGGGATATAGGAAATATCCAGAATAGTGGAGATCTCAGAATATATCTTGGAAACTTTGTGGAAGCTTTATAGGTGATCTATTTTAATAGGTCAGTGAACAGAGGGAGTTGCTACAGAGGAACGGTTCAGAAAGATCTTTAGATCATTAGAGGCAGCCATCGGCAGTGACTATTAACCTGTTAGTGAATAGGGGGCGCTATTTTCACTTTGGGAAAAAATCATGCCCAAATTAAACGGCCTCGTACTCTGTTCTAGATCATTAATATGCATATTATTTTTACTATTGGATAGAAAACACTCTGAAGTTTCTAAAACTGTTTGAATTATATCTGTTAGTAAAACAGAACTCATTTGGCAGCAAACTTCCATACAGGAAGTGAAATTCTGAAAATGAGGCTCTGTGTCAGGGCCTGCCTATTCAACTGGCTTATATTTATGGATCTGTATGCACTTCATACGCCTTCCACTAGATGTCAAAAGGCAGTAGAAGGTTGAATGGGGTGTCTAGCTTGATCTGAGGCCGAATGAGAGCTTTTGGAGTGGCAGGTCCGGTCTTTTGTCAGTTTTCGACGGCGCGCAGGGGAGCACCACATTGTCTTCTGAAATAAGTTACGTATACACGGCAAAATGTTCCGGCTCTGATTTTATTGGATACATATGAGAAAAACATCATAAAGTAGGATTTTCAACCGAGTTTGACCAGTTTATTCAACGTTTATTGGGAATTTTGGAATTTTTCGTTCCAGGCGCCAAGAGTTGATGGGCATGTTCGCGCCACATGGCTAGCGAAAGTTGCTAATTCGACAGAAGAAATGGACATTCGAAAACCGAACAACGATTTATTCTGGAAATAGGACTCCTTGCACAACATTCTGATGGAAGATCAGCAAAAGTAAGAGAATATTTATGATGTTATTTTGTATTTTTGTGTAATATGTTGGCTCCAACACGGCGGAGAATAGGTGAGCGCTGTCTCACAATAATGCATGCTGTATGTTGTAGTAAAGTTATTTAAAAAAATCTAACACAGCGGTTGCATTAAGAACCAGTGTATCTTTCATTTGCTGTACAACATGTATTTTTTAGTAAAGTTTATGATGAGTTCTTTGGTTAGATTAGGCGACTGTCCAAAATATCTCCGGACATTTTGGTGAATTGTTGCTACTTATTCACAATGTATAACCACGATTTGCAGCTCTAAATATGCACATTTTCGAACAAAACATAAATGTATTTTATAACATGATGTTATAAGACTGTCATCTGATGAAGTTGTCCAAAGGTTAGTGATTATTTTATCTCTATTGCTGGTTTTTGTGAAAGCTATGTTGGCGGTGAATAAATGGCGTTGTGTGTTTGGCTATTGTGGTGAGCTAATATAAATATATATTGTGTTTTCGCTGTAAAACACTTAAAAAATTTGAAATATTGGCTGGATTCACAAGATGTTTATCTTTCATTTGCTGTACAACATGTATTTTTCATAAATGTTTTATGATGAGTATTATGTATTTCACGTTGCTCTCTGTAATTATTCTAGCTGTTTTGGTGCTATTTGTGACGGTGGCTGCAATATAAAACTACGATTTATACCTCTAAATATGCACATTTTTGAACAAAACATAAATGTATTGTATAACATGATGTTATAAGACTGTCATCTGATGAAGTTGTTTCTTGGTTAGTGATTCATTTTATCTCTATTTGTGGCTTTTGTGAAAGCTATGTTGGCGGTGAAAACATGGCGTTGTGTGTTTGGCTATTGTGGTGAGCTAACATAAATATATATTGTGTTTTCGCTGTAAAACATTTAAAAAACCTGACATGTTGGCTGGATTCACAAGATGTTTATCTTTCATTTGCTGTATTGGACTTGTTAATGTGTGGAAGTTAAATATTTCTAAAAAAATACTTTGAATTTCGCGCTCTGCGAAGGCAGCGGAATGTGGTGGGTGTCCGCTAGCGGAACCCCGGGGCGAGAAAGGTTAACAAATTGTGAAGAGGCCGTTGGAGGCCGTGACTATAAAGAAATTGTGTGAAGAGGCCATTGATCATGTTTCCCAGTGTTCTATTGCACCTTTCGACTCACCCATTCCCTATCGGATGGTAGGGAGTCGTGTGCAACTTCTGGACTCCTGCAGCACTCAACAACTGAGCAATCAATTAATTTCAAAGTTGGCCCCTTGGTCGGAGTGGATACGCCGAGGAAAATCATTCACACAGAAGATGCTGTTCCACAGCTGAAGGGCCACTGCTTTAGCTGATTGGTTCGGACACAAGAAGACATGGGCCATCTTAGTAAAATGGTCAGTGATGACCAGAACATCCAAGGACTTGTTGTTGGAGTCTTCAGCAGACCAGAAGTCCACACACACCAACTCAAGGGGCTCAGTCGTGATGATATTCTCCAATGGAGCTCTGGCCTCTGGCTCGGGGGCCTTACTGATCACACACCTCTTGCAGGTCTTGATGTACTCTCTCACATCAGACTCCAGACCATGCCATAAGAACCTCTGTCTCGTCAGGTACAACGTCCGCTGTAGCCCCTGATGACCGGCTTCATCGTGGACACCCTTCAAGACTGTCGCCCTCATGGAGGTAGGTACTACATACTGGTGCATCTTCTTTGACAGCGAACTTTTGCAGTATACATAGTACACCCATTTTCAGAGTGAGCTTCTCCCAGGTCTTCAGGATCCACAGAGCCTCGATTGGTTCATGGCCACATTCCCTACTAGAAGGTCTCCGGCCACGTAGAAGACAGCTCTGGTGAGTGTGTCATCCTGATGCTGCTTTGATATCAGGTCATCACGGGATAGGACTCTCACATCTGACCTCTCAGATGGCACCAGTGACTGAGTGAGCTGAGGCTCTGTAGACCAGCCTCCCCTTGCGACTTCAGGACTGCTGACACCGCTTCCTTCGGACAGGATATACGTTAATAGATTGTTGTCTGTCCATACAGTAAAAGGCTTGCCCCTTAACCGATGACTAAACTACTCACAGACGGCCCAGCGTAAGGCAAAACACTCTAACCAATGGGCAGGATACTTTGACTGTGCATAAGTAAGTGATTTGCTAGTGAATGCTACACTTCTGACGCAGACCAATCCTCTGGCATCTATTACAGTACCATGTAGTTGAACTACTGTATGTCTGTCTGTCTGAGTATTACAGTACCATGTAGTTGAATTACAACTTTGACAACAACAGAAACGCATGGATTAGTAACACTCTGCAACTGTAGGACACATGTGGAAAGGAAGAGAGACTGCGGATTCTTCAAAACAACTTATTTTGTTGTTGTTATTTGCAAATCTGGAGGTGTCAACAATCACTCAAAAAGTGCAGAGTTAAGAACCCAACGAACTAGAGTTGAGTCTCAGCTTCTATAGGAAAGGTACAGAGTTAAGAGCCCAACTAGTTGGGCCTCAGCTTCTATAGGAAAGGTGCAGAGTTAAGAACCCAACGAACTGGAGTTGGGTCTCAGCTTCTATAGGAAAGGTACAGAGTTAAGAGCCCAACTAGTTGGGCCTCAGCTTCTATAGGAAAGGTGCAGAGTTAAGAACCCAACGAACTGGAGTTGGGTCTCAGCTTCTATAGGAAAGGTGCATTCGGAATTTTGGATGAAATGCATGCCCAAATTAAACTGCCTGCATCTCGGGTCCAGAATATATGACATGCATATAACTGGTAGATTTGGATAGAAAACACTCTAAAGTTTCCAAAACTGTTAGAATAGTGTCTGTGAGTATAACAGAACTGATTTGGCAGGCAAAAACCTGCGAAAAATCCAATCAGGAAGTAGTTTTTGGGGGGGTTTTGTAGTTTTCTATTCAATGCCAATACAGTATCCATTGACTTATGACTCAAAATGCAGTTTCTATGCCTTCCACTAGATGTCAACAGTCTTCAGAAAATGTTTCAGGCTTGTATTCTGAAAAATGAAGAAGTTTGAGCAGTCTGAATGAGTGGACCCTGTCGTGTCAAAGAGCTTTTTCCTGCGCAAGACCGAGAGAGTGCGTTTCTTGTTTCCATTTTATATTGACGACGTTATTGTCCGGTTGAAATATTATTGATTATATATATATGTATAGGCTAAAAACAACCTGAGGTCTGAATATAAACATCGTTTGACATGTTTCTATGAACTTTACGGATACAATTTGGATTTTTTTTGTCTTCCTGTTTTTACTGCGTTTTAGCCTGTGGATTACTGAAGAAAACACGCAAACAAAACGGAGGTTTTTGGGTATAAAGATACTTTATCGAACAAAAATAACATTTATTGAGAAAATATTGTCTGCTGATTGCAACCATATGTAGATCATCAAAGGTAAGGGATTAATTTTATCTCTATTTCTAAATTGTGTAACTGTTCTAGCTGGCTGGCTTCTGTTTGTAATGGTTTGTTTAGTGGGCTATGTTCTCATAATCGTAATGTATGCTTTCGCCGTAAAGCATTTAAAAAATCTGACACCGTGGTTGGATTCACAAGCAGTTCATCTTTAAACCTATGTAAAATATGTTTTGTTTTCTGAATTTTTATAATGAGTATTTCTGTATATGAATTTGGCACCCACCAGTTTCACTGGCTGTTGAAAAGGTGGGACGCTACCGTCTCACGTGCCCAAGAGAGGTTAAGAGCCCAACGAGTTGGGTCTCAGCTTCTATAGGAAAGGTGCAGAGTTAAGAACCCAATGAGTTGGGTCTCAGCTTCTATAGGAAAGTACAACCCCCATTTGGGTTGTGAGAGAAACATTTACGTGTTTACCTGATTTGTTTAACCTGTTCAACCTGTTTAACCTGTCTTGCCAAAAGCCAATGAAATTGCAGGACGCCAAATTCAATCAACAGAAATCTCATAATAAAATGTTCTCAAACATACAAGTATTAGACACTATTTTAACGATAAGATTCTCGTTAATCCAACCACAGTGCCCGATTTCAAAAAAAACTTTTCGGCGAAAGCAGAACATATCATTATGTTAGGTCAGCAACTAGTCACAGAAAGCATACAGCGATTTCCCAACCAAAGCGAGGAGTCACAAAAAGCTGAAATATTGATAAAATGTATCACTAACCTTTGATATTCTTCATCAGATGACACTCCCGGGACAACATGTTACACAATACATGTATGTTTTGTTCGATCAAGTTCATATTTATATCCAAAAACCTCAGTTTACATTTGGCTTTGCCTCCAAAACATCCCGTGAATTTGCACAGAGCCACACCAAATCATAGAAATACTCATAATAAACATTGATAAAAGGTACAAATGTTAATTTCAGATTTAAAGATATGCTTCTCCTTAACTTCTTTGGGCTGCAGGGGCAGTATTGAGTAACTTGGATGAAAGGTGCCCATTTCAAACGGCCTCGTACTCAATTCTTGCTCGTACAATATGCATATTATTATTACTATTGCATAGAAAACACTCTCAAGTTTCTAAAACCGTTTGAACTATATCTGTGAGTAAAACAGAACTAATTTTGCAGCAAACTTCCTGTCAGAAAGTGAAAAATCTGAAATTGAGGCTCTGTTCCAGGGCTTCCCTTTCAATTCGCTTGAAATGTATGACTAAACATGCACTTCATACGCCTTCCACTAGATGTCAATAGGCAGTGAGAGGTGAAATGGGGATTCTAGCTATATCTATGGTCAAAAGAGAGGTCTTGGAATGACAGGACCCCAATTTCCTTTGTTCAGGAAGACGCGGGAAGGACATCAGCTTTGGCTTCTGAAAAGCTTTCCTTATAGACGGCTAATATCTCCGGCTTTGATTTTATTTGATAAATGTGATAATATCATCGTAAAGTATGTTTTTTCAATATAGTTTTATCAGATTATTGAAATTTTTTCGGGAGTTTTGGCGTGTTCCGTTCTCTGCGTTTGTTCACGATGGACAGCTTCGCGCCACTTGGCAAGTTTTGCTTGCTAATTCGAGAGGGAAAAAGGACATTCTAAAACCAAACAACGATTGTTCTGGACAAAGGACCCCTTGTGCAAGATTCTGATGGAAGCTCAACAAAAGTAGGACCCATTTATGATGTTATTTCATATTTCTGTCGAAAATGTTTACTATTAGTTTCCGCCCAGATTTTGGGCGCTCTCTCGCTATAACGTAAGCTGCATGTCGTACTAAAGTTATTTTTAGAATTCTAACACAGCGATTGCATTAAGAACTAGTGTATCTATCATTTGCTGTACAACAAGAATTTTTTTGTAACGTTTATGATTAGTTATTTGGTCAGAATAGGTGAGTATCAGAAATATATCCGGAGATTCTGGAAAATAGTTGCTACATTTTCACAATGTATAACCACGGAATTCAGCTCTAAATATGCACATTTTCGAACAAACCATATATGAATTGTGTAATATGATGTTATAGGACTGTCATCTGATGAAGTTTATGAAGGTTAGGTGAAATAATTAATATCTTTTGCTGGTTTTGTCGCTATCGCTACTGTTGCCTTGAATCAATGCTGTTGTGTGGTTGGCTATTGTAGTAAGCTAATATAATGCTATATTTTGTTTTCGCTGTAAAACACTTAAAAAATCTGAAATATTGGCTGGATTCACAAGATGTTTGTCTTTCATTTGCTGTACACTATGTATTTTTCATAAATGTTTTATGATGAGTATTTAGGTATTTCACGTTGGTCTCTATAATTACTCTGGCTGCTTCGGTGCTATTTGTGATGGTAGCTGTGATGGTAGCTGCAATGTAAAACTATGATTTATACCTCAAATATGCACATTTTTCGAACAAAACATAGATTTATTGTTTAACTTCTCACGAGTCACCAACCCTGATCCGGTAGCACCCACCACCCCACCCCCCACTGAGTAGCATAGCTAGCATAGCGTCACAAGTAACTTGTAGCATCTAAATATCATTAAATCACAAGTCCAAGACACCAGATGAAAGATACAGGTCTTGTGAATAAAGCCACCATTTCAGATTTTTTTAATGTTTTACAGGGAAGACACAATATGTAAATCTATTAGCTAACCACGTTAGCAAAGGACACGATTTTTTTACTCCCAATAGTTTTTTCCTGCGTCAGTAGCTATCACTAATTCGACTAAATAAAAATATATATAGCCACTAACCAAGAAACAACTTCATAAGATGACAGTCTGAAAGCATATTTATGGTATAGCATAGTTTTTTTTTTGAAAAATGTGCATTTTTCAGGTATAAATCACAGTTCTACATTGCAGCTGCAATCTGAAATAGTGCTGACCCAGCCAGAACAATTACAGAGACCAACGTCATATAACGAATTACTCATCTTAAAACATTTCAGAAAAATACACAGCGTACAGATATTGAAAGCCCAACATCTGGTGAATCCAAACAATATTTCAGATTTATTAAATGTTTTATAACGAAAACAAAATGTAGCGCTAAATTAGCATAGCTATACCAGGCAGATTCGGCTAGGCGCCCACGGCCAGTTCACATGCACAACAGATATGATATAACATCGTAAATTGGGTCTTACTATGGCTGATCTTTCATCAGAATGTTGATCAAAGTGTCCTTTGTCAAGATGAGTCGTTGGTTCCGTTCAGAATTGTTCCTTTCCCACTCCATTTAGCACAGGTACTGGTCGAGTGGCACGGATCTCTCAAACGTAAATAAAATCAGACAACGGAACACCACAAAACTCCCGAAAAAATTCAAATAATCTGATTAAACTATATTGAAAAAACATACATTACGATGATCTGGTCACATGTATCAAACAAACTTCGAGACGGAGATAGTTTTCATCCATAATGGCCGCACAACAGAAGACAATCGCAGCTACAAGTCGCACGATTTAGAGAACCGGAAGTTGTCGGTCACGCCAAAGAATTAGCTCTCATTTCACGTCAGTCCCAGATAAACAAGATATTTTTCCTCTGACGTCCTCTTGACACCCAGAGGAAGGCCAATGAGGTGTGTTTCGGGTCATAGGGGGCACGACCATATATAGGCAGAGAGTTGAAGCTGGCATACACATCTTGCTTTTTTCTTCTTGGTCATGGAAAGTGCTGTCAAATGACTTCTGTATCACTCAGAGACAAAATTGAAACGGTTTTAGAAACTAGAGATTGTTTTCTTTCCAATGGTATTATTTATATGCATATAGTAAGAGCAATAATTGAATAAGAGGCAGTTTAATCTGTAGAGCAAATTATGCTAATGGGAAAATAGCACCCCCTGTATTCTCAAGAAGTTAACATGTTATAAGACTGTCATCTGATGAAGTTGTTTCTTGGTTAGTTTGGTTGGTTCTTGGTTAGTTTGGTTGGTTTTGTGCAAGCTACCTGTGCTGTGAAAGAAATGTCTGTCCTTTTTTGTATTTGGTGGTGAGCTAACATAATTATACGTGGTGTTTTCGCCGTAAAACATTTTAAAAATCGGACATGTTGACTGGATTCACAAGATGTTTATCTTTCAAATGCTGTATTGGACTTGTTAATGTGTGAAAGTTAAATATTTCTCAAAAATATTTTTTGAATTTTGCGCTCTGTCTTTTCAGTGGAATGTGGGAGGAGTTCCGCTAGCGGAACCCCGGGGCTAGACAGGTTAACAGTGAAACAGGGTGTTTACATCAAACAGTTTGCAATGACTTCTCTCCCCATAGGAATATATTGCCTGCTCCCCTAAATTCAACCTGAAGCCTATGTGGGTTATGAATGTCTCATGAACCTGTCTTCGATGACAATTCATCAGGCCACTATGAGCTCTTCTTGTGTTGATTCTAAGCTTCCTGGAGCCACCGGAAGTGGTTAAATTCACCATAAAGGTGTTTTGATATAACCAACCTGCAGATTATGAAAACACTGCATTCAACCCTATGTAAATCAGTCCATTTTTTATGTAAAGACTGTAAAGGATTCTGTAAAAGCCTACCCCAATGAGGATATGTGTTTACTTTCAGCTTCCTGTGCCAACCGGAAGTTCCTTAAAACCTTTTGTCAATAGCTGGGCGCTATTTTCACTTTGTAAAAAATCGTGCCCAAATTAAACTGCCTCGTACTCAATTCTTGCTCGTACAATATGCATATTATTATTACTATTGGATAGAAAACCCTCTCTAGTTTCTAAAACCGTTTGAATTATATCTGTGAGTAAAACAGAACTCATTTTGCAGCAAACCTCCTGTCAGGAAGTGAAAAATCTGAAATCGAGGCTCTGTTCCAGGGCATTCCTATTAATTTGCCTGAAATCTATGGATCTACATGCACTGCATACGCTTTCCACTAGATGTCAACAGGCAGTGAGAGGTGGAATGGGGTGTCTAGCTTGATCTGAGGCCGAACAAGAGCTTTTGGAATGACGTGTCTGGAATTTTCATTGTCTTGGAAGGCGCAAGAAGGAACCCCAGATTGCGTTCTGAAAAGCTTTCGGTATAGACGTTAGATATCTCCGGCTCTGATTTTATTTGATATATGTGATAAAAACATCATAAAGTCGTTTTTTTAAACCGAGTTATATCAGTTTATTGAACGTTTATTGCGATTTTCTGAATTTTCTTTTCTCTGCGTCATGTGAAGTTGGGCACGTTTGCGCCACATGGCTAGCTATGTTTGCTAATTCGACAGGAGAAGAGGACATTCTAAAACCAAACAACGATTGTTCTGGACAAAGGACCCCTTGTACAAGATTCTGATGGAAGCTCAGCAAAAGTAGGAACCATTTATGATGTTATTTCGTATTTCTGTTGAAAATGTTTAGTACTATTTTCCGCCCTCATTGCAGGCGCTGTCTCGCTATAACGTAAGCTGTATGTTGTACTAAAGTTATTTAAAAAAATCTAACACAGCGGTTGCATTAAGAACTAGTGTATCTTTCATTTGCTGTACAACATGTATTTTTTAGTAAAGTTTATGATGAGTTATCTTCTTCAGGCTGCAAGCCCGACACCGGGCTTAATATGACAACAGCCACTGCAAGTGCAGGGCGCGAAATTCAAAATCTATTTTTGTAAAATATTTAACTTTCACACATTAACAAGTCCAATACAGCATTTGAAAGATAAACATCTTGTCAATCCAGCCAACATGTCCGATTTTTTAAATGTTTTACAGAGAAAACACCACATATATTTATGTTAGCTCACCACCAAATAAAAAAGAGGACAGACATTTTTCACAGCACAAGTAGGATGAAGTAGCATGCACAAGCCAACCTAACTAACCTAAAACCAACCTAAATAACCTAGAAAAAACTACCTCAGATGACAGTCCTATAACATGTTACACAATAAATCTATGTTTTGTTAAAAAAAAATGCATATTTTAGCTATAAATCAGTTTTACATTACTGCTACCATCTTAGCCACCATCATAGCTACAGTCAGAAATCACACGGCAGTAGCCAGAGAAAACAGACACCAACGTCAACTACTAATTTCACATCAGAAAAGATTTCAGAAAAATATATGGTGGATAGCTAATGAAAGAGAAAGATCTTGTGAATACAGACAATATTTCCGATTTCTGAAGTGTTTTACAGCGAAAACACAATATATCGTTATATTAGCTTACTACAATAGCTAACACACAGCAGCATTGATTCTAGTCAAACGCTAGCGATAGCACAGTTCGACAGATATATGAAAAAGCATCCCAAATTGGGTCCTTATCTTTGTTGATTTTCCATCAGAATGTTCTCCAAAGGGTCCTTTGTTCAGAACCGTGTTCATTTGGACCTAGAACGAACGATGTCCCTGTTGAATTAGCATGGCACACTGGCCATGCCGTGCTAACCTCTCCGTCTTGACAAAATTCTTGCGTCGCATCACGTCTAAAGTCCAGAATAAATTTCAATAATATAATTAAAGTATATTCAAAAAACATACTTTAGGATGATATTGTGACATGTATCAAAGAAAATCGAAGCTGGAGGTCATATTCACCTATAACGAGTGTTTTCCAGGAGCGCAGTCCAGTTCCTACTTCGCGCCCAGAAAAAAAAATAAAGTGCGCACTTATCACTCAAAGAGGTTCTTTTCAGTCCCTGACAGAGATAATCAAGTCATTTTTTCTCTCACTTCCGCATGACAACCAGGGGAAGATGTGTGACGTGTTTCTACAGTCCTAAGTGCCAAGGCCTTTTATAGAGAGTATCTTGAAGAGAGACATAGCTTCTTGGAAATGTCACTTTTTACAGAAAATGGGCTGTAAAAAGAGTTATGTTTCACTTAGAGAAATAATTAAACCTGTTTTAGAAACTAGAAGGTGTTTTATATCCAAAGGTAATAATAATATGCATATTGAACGAGCAAGAATTGAGTACGAGGCCGTTTGAAATGGCCACCTCTTTCCACTGCTGATACTTACTGCTGATTTTTGAGCCATAAGAGGTTAGTTGATTAGATTAGATGACTGTCCAAGATTTCTCCGGACAATTTTGTGCATTTTGACTACGTATTCACATTGTAAAACCATGATTTGTACCGCTAAATATGCACATTTTCAAACAAAACATATATGTATTGTGTAACATGATGTTATAGGACTGTCATCTGATGAAGTTTGTCAAGGTTAGTGAATAATTTTATATCTTTTGCTGTTTTTTTGCGATCGCTACCTTTGCGGTGAATGAATGCTGTTGTGTGTTTGGCTATTGTATAAGCTAATATAATGCTATATTGTGTTTTCGCTGTAAAACACTTAAAAAATCTGAAATATTGTCTGGATTCACAAGATGTGTATCTTTCATTTGGTGTCTTGGACTTGTGATTTCATGATATTTATATGCTAGTATTTACTTGTGGCGCTATGCTAGGCTATGCTAGTCAGCTTTTTTACTGATGAGGATGCTCCCGGATCCGGGATGGTGACTCGTGAGAAGTTAAATTGGGGTCATAGGGGTTGTTTTGAAGGGATAAAAAAGTCAGATCTTTCCAAATCTGCATACATGTGAATAGGCAACCCTCATGAACTGTAAATCAATCATTTCTCCCATCAGATTTACAAGAAAAGCTCACACACATATCAAGGACAGAGTGATACAGTGTGGGGATTAGAGACACTTAGAGCCTGCAATAATTACCTTTGTTTGAACTGTCAAAGAACCGTCAGACCTAGAGCTCTGAAACTTTAGAAACCTGTTCTAGAGCTCAAGTCGATAGTGCACGGTGAGTTATGTGGCTCTAGAAGGTTCTCAGACCAAGAAACAGCCTCATACATTTGCCATAACTTCAATTCATTTTGACAATCACGAAAATGATGACATTTAGAAAAGTCCCAGAGTCGCAAGACTACGTGCATTGAAACCACCTCGGCTCATAGAGACGGACCCTAAAGTTTCTGTCCGATAGCTCATTCAAGGACCCCGTAGCAACGCCCTGAAAATGTGGATTTTCAGCACCAATTAAGGTCGCTGCTCGGGCTCCAAATGACCTATCGAGCCGAAACTTGGGTTTCGGGGTCGCCTCAGCTAGGCATAAACATAATGTCAGAACTGGACCCGCAGCTAAAATGTAACTATGTGTTTTATGTTTTTATTATGGTTAAAACAGAAGGTGCTGTGAATTTTGGGCCTGCTCTGAAATATGTGAAAGTTGGCTTCTAAATGTGTTTGAAAAAGTGGGTGTGGTGTCAGTTTGTATCAGTTTGGTGTCAGAATGATATCTAATTGACTGATGGACGTTGACTTGCTGGATGACTTTCGTCCATTTGCAATTTGTTTAAACAGTGATGAACCATCACCAAATTGACATTCTGAAATCAACACCAATGAGCGATGGAGAGGAACCAGAATCACTGCCAAGCTATCCCGAGTTCATCGACCCAGTCAATTTCACATTTCCTACAGGATTTTTGAGCATGTAAAATTTGTGATGGTAAATGCCCATCCAACAGGGGGTGCCACTGGTCATTTTGGACATTTTTCATAAAATCTGTAAAAAACGACAGAGTCCCACTTCTCCCATGTCACCATCGAGCGATGGAGAGGAACCACTATCACTGCTTTGCCATCCCGAGTTAATCGGGCCAGTAAATTTAGCATTTCTCCAGTTTTTTTGAGCATGTCAATTCCGTGATAATATATAATGCCCATTGAAACATATTGCAAATGGACTGTACATTTGCAATAAGATTCAACATTGAAAAAACATTACCAAATGGACATGATGAAATCAACACAACGAGCGATGGACAGGAACCACTATCACTGCGCGGCCATCCCGAGTTCATCGGGCCAGTCAATTTTGCATTTCTGCAGGATTTTTGAGCATGTCAAATTCGTGATGGTACATGCCCATTGAAACATATTGCAAATGGACAACCGTGCGCCTGGTGATTGGAATGCGTTACCAGTAGCACATTTTAAAAATCGTTTTTAATGCCTTTAGGGGGGAGCAAGGGGGTCTACGGTTGGGTTGGGAGCACTCCCCTCCCGTGCCAATCCAATAGGGGGTGCCCCTGGTCATTTTGGACATTTTTCAAAAAATCGTTAAAAAACAACAGAGTCCCACTTCTCCCTCATCATACATGACAAATAGACCATCTAGGTTGATTCATGGCTTAACTTCTCACGAGTCACCATCCCGGATCCGGGAGCATCCTCATCAGTAAAAAAGCTGACTAGCATAGCCTAGCATAGCACCACAAGTAAATACTAGCATATAAATATCATGAAATCACAAGTCCAAGACACCAAATGAAAGATACACATCTTGTGAATCCAGCCATCATTTCCGATTTTTAAAATGTTTTACAGCGAAAACACAATATGTATTTCTATTAGCTAACCACAATAGCAAAAGACTCAACCGCATATTTTCACCATTTTTTACTGCATAGGTAGCTATCACAAATTCGACCAAATAAAGATAGTAGTCGCTAACCAAGAAACAACTTCATCAGATGACAGTCTTATAACATGTTATACCCGGTGTCCTGGCTAAATTCCCAATCTGGCCCTCAACCATCATGGTCACCTAACAATCCCCAGTTTACAATTGGCTCATTCATCCCCCTCCTCTCCCCTGTAACTATTCCCCAGGTCGTTGCTGCAAATGAGAATGTGTTCTCAGTCAACTTACCTGGTAAAATAACGGTAAAAAAAAAAAAAAAAAAAAAAATACAATAAATCTATGTTTTGTTCGAAAACTTCCTAAGGCTTCCACTAGATGTCAACAGTCTTTAGAACCGTGTTTGATGCTTCTACTGTGAGGTGAGGCCGAATGAGAGGGGATTGAGTAAGGTCTGCCATGAGCTGACCATGCTCTGACCATGCGTTCATGTGAGAGTGAGCTTGAGTTCTATCGCATTTCTGAAGACAAAGGAATTCTCCGGTTGGAACATTATTGAAGATTTATGTTAAAAACATCCTAAAGATTGATTCTATACTTCGTTTGACATGTTTCTACAGACTGTAATATAACTTTTTGGACTTTTCGTCCGTACTTTCCGCAGGACTTGCACGCGCGTCGTGAGTTTAGATTGTGTACTGAACGCGCAAACAACAAGGAGGAATTTGGACATAAATGATGGACATTATCGAACAAAAATTATGGACTTTATCGAACAAAACAAACATTTATTGTGGAACTGGGATTCCTGGGAGTACATTCTGATGAAGATCATCAAAGGTAAGTGAATATTTATAATGCTAATTCTGACTTCTGTTGACTCCAACATGGCGGATATCTCTTTGGGTTGATTTGTTGTCTCAGAATAATGCATGGTTTGCTTTTTCCGTAAAGTTTATATGAAATCTGACACCGCGGTTGCATTCAGGAGAAGTGGATCTAAAATTCCATACGTGTCAACATTTTTGATGACTATTTCTGTAAGTTTATGTGGCTCTCTGCAAAATCACCAGATGTTTTGGAAGCAAAACATTACTGCACCTAACGTAACTGAGATTTTTGGATGTAAACATGAACTTACATGTATTGTGTAACATGAACATGAAGTCCTATGAGTGTCATCTGATGAAGATCATCAAAGGTTAGTGATTAATATTATCTTTATTTCTGATTTTTGTGACTCCTCTGTTTGGCTGGAAAAATTGCTTTTTTTCTGTGACTTGGCTCTGACATAACATAATCGTTTGTGGTGCTTTCGCTGTAAAACCTATTTGAAATCGGACACTGTGGTGGGATTAACAAGAAGTGTATCTTTAAAATCCTGTGAAATAGTTGTATGTTTGAGGAATTTTAATTATGGGATTTCTGTTGTTTTGAATTTGGTGCCCTGCACTTTTACTGGCTGTTGTCATACCGATCCCGTTAATAGGATCGCAGCCATAAGATGTTAAGGGTTAATGCCACACGGTTAAGGTTGGGCTTGTACAGATCGGGAGGACCTTAGGAACATTCTTGAAGTTGAATTGTCCTTCTAACCCTAATGGTTCCATCGCTGTGCCCCAAAAGCACCTGAAATTTAGGGACAGGCTTCTTTTTGGGCCTGATTGATTTACAGTTCCCGAGGGTTGCCTAATCACACATATGACATTTTGGAAAGATCAGACTTTTTTTAACCCTTTGAAACAGCCCTATGACCCCAATTTAAGGGACTTCCGGTTGGCACAGGAAGCTGAAAGTAAACACATATCCTCATTGAGGTAAGCTTTTACAGAATCCTGAGTTTAAAGTTGTTACGTTAAGAATTGACTGAATAACATAGGGTTGAATGCAGTGTTTTCACAATCTGCAGGTTGGGTACATCAAAAGACATTTAGGGTGAATTTAACCACTTCCGGTTGCTCCAGGAAGCTTAGATTCAACACAGGTAGAGCTCATAGTGGCCTGCTGAATTGTCATCGAAGACAGTTTGATATGGCATTCATAACCCACATAGGCTTCATGTTGAATGTGGGGAGCAGGCAATGTATTCCTATGGTGAGAGATGTCATTGTATTCTGTGAGATTAAAAAACCCTGTTTTCACTGTTAAGGGATAATGATACACGTCAAGGTTATGCTTGTACAGATCGGGAGGACCTTAGGAACATTCCTATGGTTGAATTGTCCTTCTAACCCTAACGGTTCTGCCGCTGTGCCCCAAAAGCACCTGAAATTTAGGGACAGGCTTCATTTTGGGCCTACTTCTTTTCACAGTCGCTGCGCTCAGAGCGATCTACGGTCAAGCGGGGTGTCTTGTTGATATCGGCATGGCCTAAAGACCCTGGTGTTGCCATTTTTAGTGTTTATTTCACAATGTCAATGTCATTTTTCAAAATGAATTGAAGTTATTGCAAATGTACAAGGCTGTTTCTCAGTCTGAGAACCTTCTAGAGCCACATAACTCGCCGTAAACTATCGACTTGAGCTCTAGAACAGGTTTCTAAAGTTTCAGAGCTCTAGGTCTGACGGTTCTTTGATAGTTTGAACAAAGGTAACTATTGCAGGCTCTAAGTGTCTCTAAGCCCCACACTGTGTCACTCCGTCCTTGCTGTGTGTGTGAGCTTTTCTTGGAAATCTGATGGGAGAAATTATTGATTTACAGTTCATGAGGGTTGCCTAATCACACGTATAATGTTTTGGAAAGATCAGACTTTTTTAACCCTTTGAAACAGCCCTATGACCTGTTAGGGTTGCGTCAATTCAATCTGGTATAAGGACAAGTATGACAATGAGTCACTAATTGTATGCTATGTACTTTTTATTAACTAAGTAATAAATGGCAAATGCAATTTCCGTATATACGGGTTCACTGTAACATCACGCAGGATGAAAACAGAGAAGACACTTGTTACTGACAAAGACATTATAATAAATACTCAGGACAGAGATAGTTCCCACTTCCGAGCCGGCCTGTCAGAGTAGAGACTGGGCGTGGTTTAGACTTACCCAGCCTATCGTTGATGTTGGCGCCTTAACCTTTCTAGAACCTCAACCCCGGATCCGGGATCACCCCCCACCCCCCCCCACACTGATTAGCATCGCTAGCATAGCGTCACAATTAAATAGTAGCATCTAAATATCATTAAATCACAAGTCCAAGACACCTAATGAAAGATACAGATCTTGTGAATAAAGCCACCATTTCAGATTTTTAAAATGTTTTACAGGGAAGACACAATATGTAAATCTATTAGCTAAACACGTTAGCAAAATACACAATTTCTTTGTCCACCATTTTTTCTCTCCACCAGTAGCTATCACCAATTCGGCTAAACTAAGATATTGATAGCCAATAACCAAGAAAAAACCTCATCAGATGACAGTCTGATAACATATTTATGGTATAGGATAGGTTTTGTTAGAGAAATGTGCATATTTCAGGTAGAAATCACAGTTTACAATTGCACCGACCATCACAACTCGACTAGAATTACTAAAGAGAGCAACGTGTATGACCAATTTACTCATCATAAAACATTTCATAAAAATAGACAAAGCATAGCAATGGAAAGACCCAGATCTTGTGATTTCAGACAATATTTCAGATTTTCTAAGCGTTTTACAGCGAAAACACAATAAATCGATAAGTTAGCATACCACATGTGCAAACGTTACCAGAGCATCGATTCAAGCCAAAGAGAGCTATAACGTAATCATCGCCAAAATATATTAATTTTTTCACTAACCTTCTCAGAATTCTTCCGATGACACTCCTGTAACATCATTTTACAACATACATATAGAGTTTGTTCGAAAATGTGCATATTTAGCCATACAAAACCGTGGTTATACAATGAAAATACTAGCAAATCAAGCCTCAAAATGTCGGACGTCATCTTTCAGAGTGATCTAGTTTAATCGAAAGCTAATCATATACTTGACTAAAAAATACAGGGTTGACAGGAATCGAAAGACAAATTAGTTCTTAATGCAATAGCTGATTTACATTTTTTAAATTATCCTTACTTTTCAATACAGGTTGCGCCAAGCGAAGCTATACGAAACAAAATGGCGACATAAGCGTTTAACATTTTTCGACAGAAACACGATTTATCATCATAAATTGTTCTTACTATGAGCTGTTCTTCCATCAGAATCTTGGGCAAAGAATCCTTTCTTGGGTCTAATCGTCTTTTGGTCGAAAGCTGTCCTCTTGCCATGTGGAAATGCCCACTAACGTTCGGCATGAACTGGAAACGTGCCCAGCTGTTCAAAGTGCCTCAGAAATAAATGGGTCAAAATCGCACTAAACGGATATAAATTGCTATAAAACGGTTTAAATTAACTACCTTATGATGTTTTTAACACCTCTAACGAGTAAAAACATGACCAGAGAAATATTACTGGCTAAACAAACGCTTGGAAGGAGGCGAGTCCGACGTCCTCCGTGCGCAAGACGCAGGCAGCAAAGGGATGCTACTTCCGGTATTTGCTCTTTTATGCAGCCCCTGATTGCGCAATTGACTCCATTCAAAGCGTCATCACGTACTGAGATCCAGGGGAAGACGTAAGACGTGTCTGTTTCTCGATAGCATTTACAGGGACCTTTAAACTGACTCCAGATCAGGGGCCAGGATGTCTGAAATCTGACTCCCTATCATGAAAAGTGCTGTAGATTGAGTTCTGTACCACTCAGAGACAAAATTCCAACGGCTATAGAAACTAGAGAGTGTTTTCTATCCAATAATAACAATAATATGCATATTGTACGAGCAAGAATTTATTAGGAAGCCGTTTAATCTGTTGAGCAAATTATGCTAATGCGAAACAGCACCCCCTATAGTGGCAAGCCAGTCCTGGCCCCTTAGCGCATGTGATGTCCCGACGCTGTTGCTGTGTAGATTACTTCACCCCAAAGACTGAGGTCAGACAGCTCTGTAATATTGTCTGAGATATCTGCACCTGTATACATTGTCCACTGTTCTCGCTCAAGGCTAACTACAGCTTCCCAGCTTCTTATCTGAGCTAACTGTTACTTCCAGCACACACACACAGACACCCAGGCGCCCAGGCCAACAGTTAGCTAATATTCAATCACATTTAATACAGTTACTAATCACGTTTTTTATAGTATTCAATCACATGTAATACAGTTGCTAATATTCAATCACGTGTGTTATAGTATTACTCAGAACCTCACATATGTTCTTCGTGTGTATAGCTTATCTGTTATTGTCCATTGTACACCACAGTCAGCAGTCTCATGATTCACCCCCTCCTGTGTCTCTGTAAGATTAGCAAAGTTTCGGTCACACAGTACAGCTTCACACTACTGATACATTTGTTGCTTCTCTCCTTTTAACACACACACATTTCAGGCTGATATTCATGGTTGGGCCCTGAGCACTGGTAAAAGTGAGAACAATGGAAAATGCAGGAGTCAGCAATTAAAACTTTAATGCATAAGAAGCCCTACTAGCTTATAGTCAGTTAAGCATGTCAAAAAACCTTATAAAACCCCACAGACCCCAATTTAAGGGACTTCCAGTTAGCACAGGAAGCTGAAAGTAAACACATATCCTCATTGAGGTAGGCTTTTACAGAATCCTGAGTTTAAAGTTGTTACGTTAAGAATTGACTGAATAACATTGGGTTGAATGCAGTGTTTTCACAATCTGCAGGTTGGGTATATCAAAAGACATTTAGTGGGAATTTAACCACTTCCGGTTGCTCCAGGAAGCTTAGATTCAACACAGGTAGAGCTCATAGTGGCCTGATGAATTGTCATCGAAGACAGTTTGATATGGCATTCATAACCCACATAGGCTTCATGTTGAATGTGGGGAGCAGGCAATGTATTTTTATGGTGAGAGATGTCATTGTATTCTGTGAGATTAAAAAACCCTGTTTTCACTGTTAAGGGTTAATGCCACACGTCAAGGTTATGCTTGTACAGATCGGGAGGACCTTAGGAACATTCCTGTGGTTGAATTGTCCTTCTAACCCTAACGGTTCCGCCGCTGTGCCCCAAAAGCACCTGAAATTTAGGGACAGGCAACATTTTGGGCCTACTTATTTACACAGTCGCTGTGCTCAGAGCGATCTACGGTCAAACGGGGTGTCTTGTTGATCTCGGCATGGCCTAAAGACTCTGGTGTTGCCATTTTTAGTGTTTATTTCACAATGTCAATTTGGTGATGGTTCATCACTGTTTAAACATATTGCAAATGGGCAAAAGTCAGCCAGCAAGTCACCGTCCATCAGTCAATTAGATATCATTCTGACACCAAACTGATACAAACTGACACCAAACCCGGAATTTCAAACTCGTTTAGAAGCCAACTATCACATATTTCAGAGCAGGCCCAAAATTCACAGCACCTTCTGTTTAACTTCTTGAGAATACAGGGGGTGCTGTTTCAACTTCGACATTTTGCCTCTCCAAATTAAACTGCCTCGTATTCAATTATTGCTCTTACTATATGCATATTATTAATACTATTGGATAGAAAACAATCTCTAGTTTCTAAAACCGTTTCAATTTTTTCTCTGAGTGAAACAGAAGTCATTTGGCAGCACTTTCCCTGACCAGGAAGTAGAATGTCAGATATCTATGCTCGCTTCAACGTTCTGCCTATACATGGTCATGACACGTATGACCCGAAATACACTTCATACGCCTTCCTCTGGGTGTCAAGAGGACGTCAGAGGAGAAATTTTGTGTTCATCTTGTTCTGACGTGGAATAAGAGCTATTTCTTTGGCGTGACCGCCCACTTCCGGTTCTCTGAATCGCGCGACTTGGAAGTGAGATTGCCTTCTGTTTTGCGGCCATTACGGATGAAAACTATCTCCGTCTCGGATTTTGTTTGATACATGTGACCATATCATCGTAATGTATGTTTTTTCAATATAGTTTAATCAGATTATTAGAATTTTTTCGGGAGTTTTGCGGTGTTCCGTTCTCTGATTTTATTTTCGTTGGAGAGATCCGTGCCACTCGACTAGTACCCATGCTAAATGAAGAGGGAAAGTTTACATTCTGAATCGAAAGAACGACTCATCTGGACAAAGGACACCTTGATCAACATTCTGATGAAAGATCAGCAAAAGTAAGACCCAATTTACGATGTTATTTCATATATCTGTCGTGCATGTGAACTGGTCGTGGGCGCCCAAGTGGTTCTGGCTGGCGTGGCTATGCTAATATAGCGCTACATTTTGTTTTCGCTATAAAACATTTAATAAATCTGAAATATTGTTTGGATTCACAAGATGTTGGGCTTTCAATTGCTGTACGCTGTGTATTTTTCTGAAATGTTTTAACTTCTCACGAGTCACCAACCCTGATCCGGTAGCACCCCCCACTCCCCCCCCACTGAGTAGCATAGCTAGCATAGCGTCACAAGTAAATTGTAGCATCTAAATATCATTAAATCACAAGTCCAAGACACCAGATCAAAGACACAGATCTTGAGAATAAAGCCACCATTTCAGATTTTTAAAATGTTTTACAGGGAAGACACAATATGTAAATCTATTAGCTAACCACGTTAGCAAAAGACACAATTTTTTTACTCCCAACAGTTTTTTCCTGCGTCAGTAGCTATCACTAATTCGACTAAATAAAAATATATATAGCCACTAACCAAGAAACAACTTCATAAGATGACATTCTGATAACATATTTATGGTATAGCATAGTTTTTTTTTGAAAAATGTGCATTTTTCAGGTATAAATCACAGTTCTACATTGCAGCTGCAATCTGAAATAGCGCCGACGCAGCCAGAACAATTACAGAGACCAACGTCATATAACTAATTACTCATCTTAACTTCTTGAGAATACAGGGGGCGCTGTTTTTGCATTAGCATAATTTCCTCTCCAAATTAAACTGCCTCTTTATCAATTCTTGCTCGTACAATATGCATATTATTATTACTATTGGATAGAAAACATTATTATTGTTTATTTATTTATTGAAGACAGTTTGATATGGCATTTATAACCCACATAGGATTCAGGTTGAAATTAGGGGGCAGGCAATGTATTCCTAAGGTGAGAGATGTCATTGTATTCTGTGAGATTAAAAAACCCTGTTTTCACTGTTATTTGTTAATGCCACACGTCAAGTTTAGGTTTGTACAGATCGGGAGGACCTTAGGAACATTCCTGTGGTTGAATTGTCCTTCTAACCCTAACGGTTCCACCGCTGTGCCCCAAAAGCACCTGAAATTTAGGGACATGCTTCATTTTGGGCCTACATTTTTCCACAGTCGCTGCACTCAGAGAGATCTACGGTCAAACGGGGTGTCTTGTTGATCTCGGCACGGCCTAGAGACTATGGTGTTGCCATTTTTGGTGTTGATTTCAGAATGTCAATTTTGTGATGGTTCATCACTGTTTAAACATATTGCAAATGGACAAAAGTCAGCCAGCAAGTCACCGTCCATCAGTCAAATAGATATCATTCTGACACCAAACTGATACAAACTGACACCACACCCACTTTTTCAAACTCGTTTAGAAGCCAACTATCACATATTTCAGAGCAGGCCTAAAATTCACAGCACCTTCTGTTTTAACCATAATAAAAACAAAAATCACGTAGTTACGTTCTAGCTGCGGGTCCATTTCTGACATTATGTGTAGGCCTAGCTGAGGCGACCCCGAAACCCAAGTTTCGGCTCGAAAGGTCATTTGGAGCCCGAACAGCGACCGTTGGTGCTGAAATTCCACATTTTCAGGGCATTGCTACGGGGTCCTTGAATGAGCTAGAGGACAGAAACTTCAGAGTCCGTCTCTATGAGCCGAGTCGGTTTCAATGCACATCGTCTTGCGACTCTGGGACTTTTCTAAATGTTGTCATTTTCGTGATGGTCAAAATGAATTGAAGTTATTGCAAATGTACGAGGCTGTTTCTCGGCCTGAGAACCTTCTAGAGCCACATAACTCGCCGTGCACTATCGACTTGTGCTCTAGAACAGGTTTCTAAAGTTTCAGAGCTCTAGGTCTGACGGTTCTTTGATAGTTCGAACAAAGGTAACTATTGCAGGCTCTAAGTGTCTCTAAGCCGCTTACTGTCTCACTCCGTCCTTGCTGTGTGTGTGTGTGAGCTTTTCTTGGAAATCTGATGGGTGAAATGATTGATTTACAGTTCATGAGGGTTGCCTAATCACACATATGACGTTCTGGAAAGATCAGACTTTTTTAAACCTTCGAAACAGCCCCTTTGACCCCAATTTAAGGGACTTCCGGTTGGCACAGGAAGCTGAAAGTAAACGCATATCCTCATTGAGGTAGGCTTTTACAGAATCCTGAGTTTAAAGTTGTTACGTTAAGAATTGACTGAATAACATAGGGTTGAATGCAGTGTTTTCACAATCTGCAGGTTGGGTATATCAAAAGACATTTAGGGTGAATTTAACCACTTCCGGTTGCTCCAGGAAGCTTAGAATCAACACAGGTAGAGCTCATAGTGGCCTGATGAATTGTCATCGAAGACAGTTTGATATGGCATTCATAACCCACATAGGCTTCAGGTTGAATTTAGGGGAGCAGGCAATGTATTCCTATGGTGAGAGATGTCATTGTATTCTGTGAGATTAAAAAACCTTGTTTTCACTGTTATTTGTTAATGCCACACGTCAAGTTTAGGCTTGTACAGATCGGGAGGACCTTAGGAACATTCCTGTGGTTGAATTGTCCTTCTAACCCTAACGGTTCCGCCGCTGTGCCCCAAAAGCACCTGAAATTTAGGGACAGGCTTCATTTTGGGCCTACTTATTTTCACAGTCGCTGCGCTCAGAGCGATCTACGGTCAAGCGGGGTGTCTTGTTGATCTCGGAATGGCCTAGAGACTATGGTGTTGCCATTTTAAGTGTTTTTTTTCAGAATGTCAATTTGGTGATGGTTCATCACTGTTTAAACATATTGCAAATGGACAAAAGTCAGCCAGCAAGTCACCGTCCATCAGTCAATTAGATATCATTCTGACACCAAACTGATACAAACTGACACCACACCCACTTTTTCAAACTCGTTTAGAAGCCAACTATCACATATTTCAGAGCAGGCCCAAAATTCACAGCACCTTCTGTTTAAACCATAATAAAAACATAAATCACGTAGTTACGTTCTAGCTGCGGGTCCAGTTCTGACATTATGCGTAGGCCTAGCTGAGGCGACCCCGAAACCCAAGTTTCGACTCGATAGGTCATTTGGAGCCCGAACAGCGACTGATGGTGCTGAAAATCCACATTTTCAGGGCATTGCTACGGGGTCCTTGAATGAGCTAGCGGACAGAAACTTCAGAGTCCGTCTCTATGAGCCGAGTCGGTTTCAATGCACATCGTCTTGCGACTCTGGGACTTTTCTAAATGTCGTCATTTTCGTGATGGTCAAAATGAATTGAAGTTATTGCAAATGTACGAGGCTGTTTCTCGGCCTGAGAACCTTCTAGAGCCACATAACTCGCCGTGCACTATCGACTTGAGCTCTAGAACAGGTTTCTAAAGTTTCAGAGCTCTGGGTCTGACGGTTCTTTAATAGTTCGAACAAAGGTAACTATTGCAGGCTCTAAGTGTCTCTAAGCCCTACACTGTGTCACTCCGTCCTTGCTGTGTGTGTGAGCTTTTCTTGGAAATCTGATGGGAGAAATGATTGATTTACAGTTCATGAGGGTTGCCTAATCACACGTATGACGTTCTGGAAAGATCAGACTTTTTTAACCCTTCGAAACAGCCCCTATGACCCCAATTTAAGGGACTTCCGGTTGGCACAGGAAGCTGAAAGTAAACACATATCCTCATTGGGGTAGGCTTTTACAGAATCCTGAGTTTAAAGTTGTTACGTTAAGAATTGACTGAATAACATAGAGTTGAATGCAGTGTTTTCATAATATGCAGTTTGGGTATATCAAAAGACATTTAGGGTGAATTTAACCACTTCCGGTTGCTCCAGGAAGCTTAGAATCAACACAGGTAGAGCTCATAGTGGCCTGATGAATTGTCATCGAAGACAGTTTGATATGGCATTCATAACCCACATAGGCTTCAGGTTGAATTTAGGGGAGCAGGCAATGTATTCCTATGGTGAGAGATGTCATTGGATTCTGTGAGATTAAAAAACCCTGTTTTCACTGTTAAGGGATAATGCCACACGTCAAGGTTATGTTTGTACAGATCGGGAGGACCTTAGGAACATTCCTGTGGTTTAGTTGTCCTTCTAACCCTAACGGTTCTGCCGCTGTGCCCAAAAAGCACCTGAAATTTAGGGACAGGCTTCATTTTGGGCCTACTTATTTTTCACAGTCTCTGCGCTCAGAGCGATCTACGGTCAAACGGGGTGTCTTGTTGATCTCGGCACGGCCTAGAGACTATGGTGTTGCCATTTTTAGTGTTGATTTCAGAATGTCAATTTTGTGATGGTTCATCACTGTTTAAACATATTGCAAATGGACAAAAGTCAGCCAGCAAGTCACCGTCCATCAGTCAATTAGATATCATTCTGACACCAAACTGATACAAACTGACACCACACCCACTTTTTCAAACTCGTTTAGAAGCCAACTATCACATATTTCAGAGCAGGCCCAAAATTCACAGCACCTTCTGTTTAAACCATAATAAAAACATAAATCACGTAGTTACGTTCTAGCTGCGGGTCCAGTTCAAACATTATGTGTAGGCCTAGCTGAGGTGACCCCGAAACCCAAGTTTCGGCTCGAAACTTAATTTGGAGCCCGAACAGCGACCTTAATTGGTGCTGAAAATCCACATTTTCAGGGCATTGCTACGGGGTCCTTGAATGAGCTAGCGGACAGAAACTTCAGGGTCCGTCTCTATGAGCCGAGGCGGTTTCAATGTAATAGTCTTGCGACTCTGGGACTTTTCTAAATGTCATCATTTTCGTGATGGTCGAAATGAATTGAAGTTATTGCAAATGTACGAGGCTGTTTCTCGGTCTGAGAACCTTCTAGAGCCACATAACTCGCCGTGCACTATCGACTTGAGCTCTAGAACAGGTTTCTAAAGTTTCAGATCTCTAGGTTTGACGGTTCTTTGATAGTTCGAACAAAGGTAACTATTGCAGGATCTAAGTATCTCTAAGCCCCACACTGTGTCACTCCGTCCTTGCTGTGTGTGTGTTTGTGAGCTTTTCTTGGAAATCTGATGGGAGAAATGATTGATTTACAGTTCATGAGGGTTGCCTAATCACAGGTATGACGTTCTGGAAAGATCAGACTTTCTTAACCCTTCGAAACAGCCCCTATGACCCCAATTTAAGGAAATTCCGGTTGGCACAGGAAGCTGAAAGTAAACATATATCCTCATTGAAGTAGGCTTTTACAGAATCCTGAGTTTAACTTCTTTGGGCTGCAAGCCCGAAGCCGGTCACAATATGACGACAGCCACTTCAAGTGCAGGGCGCGAAATTCAAAAGATATTTTTTAGAAATATTTAACTTTCACACATTAACAAGTCCAATACAGCAAATGAAAGATAAACATCTTGTGAATCCAGCCAACATGTCCGATTTTTTAAATGTTTTACAGCGAAAACACCACGTATATTTATGTTAGCTCACCACCAAATACAAAAAAGGACAGACATTTCTCACAGCACAGGTACCATGCTTAACCTGTTGGGGATGAGGGCGCTGTTTAGGCTATTTATGCTAATTGGGTACTTTTTTTAAACGGCTTCCCACAAAATCCTTGATCGTACAATATGCATATTATTATTATTATTGGATAGAAAACAGTCTATAGTTTCTATAGGAGTTGAAATTTTGTCTCTAAGTGGAACAGAGCCCATTCTACAGCAATTTCCCTGACATGGATTCAGATTTCAGAAATGTTGGCCACTGTTCTGAAGTCAGTTAAAAGGGCACTGATTTTGCTATGACTATACGGACACTTCTTACGTCTTCCCCTGGATGCCTTTACGTGATGACGATTCCAATGGGGTCGATTGCGCGTTCACAGGCCCTACAAATGAAAAAACCCTGAAGCTAGTCATTCTTTTGGAGCTGCGTCATGCGCCTAGAGGACACCGGCCCGCACCTTTTCCAAGCATTAGTGAAGGGGGTAATATTACTCGGGTCATGTTTCTACTCGTTATGGGAGTTAAAAACATCATAAGGTAGTTAATTTAAAGCGTTTTATAACAATTTATATCCGTTTAGTGCGATTTTGGGACATTTATTTTTGCAACGATGTGAATAGTTGGGCACGCTTTTCAGTTCATCCCGAACGCAGTTGGCATTTCCACATGGCAAGAGGACAGCTTTCCACCAAAAGACGATTTCTCCCAAGAAAGGATCCTTTGCCCAAGATACTGATGGAAGAACAGCTCAAGGTAGGACATTTTTATTATGATAAATCGTGTTTCTGTCGAAACATTTTAGTGGCTTAGGACGCCATGTTTTTTGACGTAGCTTCGCTTGGCGCAAACTGTATTGAAAAGTAAGGATAAATTAAAAAATGTAATAACGCAATTGTATTAAGAATTAAATTGTCTATCAATCCCTGTCCACCCTATATTTTTTAGTCACGTTTATGAGTATTTATGTATAAGAGTAGATCACTGTCTAAGTGGCGCAAGGACATTTTCTGACCAGCTGAGCTACATTTCACATTGTCTAACCATGATTTTGGTGGCTAAATATAAACATTTGCGATCAAACTGTATATGCATGTTGTAATGTGATGTTACAGGAGTGTCATCGGAAGAATTCTGAGAAGGTTAGTGAAAAAATTAATATCTTTTGGCGATGTTGACTTTTATCGCTCACTTTGGCTAGAATCAATGCTGGGCTGCTATGTGGTATGTGCTATGCTAATATAACGATTTATTGTGTTTTCGCTGTAAGACACTTAGAAAATCTGAAATATTGTCTGTATTCACAGGATCTGTGTCTTTCGATTCGTGTATGCTGTGTATTTTTACGAAATGTTTGATGATTAGTAAGTAGGTAAACACGTTGCTCTAAGTAGTTTTTCTATTCCATTTGTGACGGTGGGTGCAATTGTAACCTATGCCATCTACCTGAAATATGCACTTTTTTCTAACAAAACCTATCCCATACCATAAATATGTTATCAGACTGTCATCTAATGAGTTTTTTTGTTGGTTAGGGGCTATAAATATCTTAGTTTAGCCGAATTGGTGATGGCTACTGGTGTTGGTGGACAAATAAAAGATGGTGGATTATGCTAATGTGTTTTTAGGTAATAGATGTACATCTTTACATATTGTGTCTTCCCTGTAAAACATTTTAAAAATCGGACATGTTGACTGGATTCACAAGATCTGTGTCTTTCATTAGCTGTATTGGACTTTAATGTGTGAAAGTTAAATATTTTAAAAAAATATTTTTTTTGAATTTCGCGGCACTGGTTTTTCAGTGGGGGGGGGGGGGGAGTGCCGCTAGCGGCACACTCATCCTAGACAGGTTAAAGCCAACCTAACTAACCAAGAACCAACTTCATCAGATGACAGTCTTATAACATGTTATACAATAAATCTATGTTTTGTTCGAAAAATTTGCATATTTGAGGTATAAATCAGGTTTACATTGCAGCTACCATCACAGCTACCGTCAGAAATAGCACCGAAGCAGCCAGAGTAATTACAGACACCAACGTGAAATACCTAAATACTCATCATAAAACATTTCTGAAAAATACATGGTGTACAGCAAATGAAAGACAGGCATCTTGTGATTCCAGCCAATATTTCCGATTTCTTAAGTGTTTTACAGCGAAAACACAATATAGCATTATATTAGCTTACCACAATAGCCAGAAACACAAGCCATTTACCAGCAGCAAAAGTTAGCGATCGTAACAAACCAGCAAAAGATATATAATTTTTGACTAACCTTGTGCTAACGTAGCATCTTTTTCCCACAACGTCCGGATATTTTTCTGACACTCAAATATTCTGACCAAATAACTATTCATAAACATTACTAAAAAATACATGTTGTATAGGAAATGATAGATACACTAGTTCATAATGCAATCGCCTTGTTAGAATTCTAAAAATAACTTCATTACGCATGCAGTTTACGTTATGGCGAGAGCGTGCCCAAAATCTGGGCGCAAACTACTAGTTCACATGTTCGACAGATATATGAAATAGCATCATAAAATGGGTCCTACTTTTGATGATCTTCCATCAGAATGTTGTACAAGGGGTCCTTTGTCCAGAACAATCGTTGTTTGGATTTAGAATGTCCTCTTCTCCAGTCAATTAGCACGGAAAGCTAGCAAAGTGGCTTGAAGCTCTCCTTCCTGAACAAACGCAGACAAAGCAACACGCCTAACGTCCCGAAAAAATTTCAATAATCTAATAAAACTATATTGAAAAAACATACTTTACGATGATATTGTCACATGTATCAAATAAAATCAAAGCCGGAGATATTAGTCGTCTATAACGACAGCTTTACAGAAGGCAATACCAGGTCCCTTCTCGCGCGTTCCAGAAAACAGGAAATTGGGGTCACGTCATGCCAAGAGCTTTTATTCGACCTCAGATCATGTTATACACTCCATTTCTTCTCTCACTGCCTGTTGACATCTAGTGGAAGGCGTATGAAGTGCATGTATACTAATAAATATCAAGCACATTTATAGGCAGGCCCTAGAACAGAGCATCGATTTCAGATTTTCCACTTCCTGTCAGGAAGTTTGCTGCAAAATGAGTTCTGTTTTACTCACAGATATAATTCAAACGGTTTTAGAAACTAGAGAGTGTTTTCTATCCAATAGTAATAATAATATGCATATTGTACGAGCAAGAATTGAGTACGAGGCCGTTTGAAATGGGCACCTTTTATCCAGGCTACTCAATACTGCCCCTGCAGCCCAAACAGGTTAAAGGCTTTCGGTTAAGAATTGACTGATTTATATAGGGTTGAATGCAGTGTTTTCACATTCTGCAGGTTGGGTATATCAAAACACCTTTAGGGTGAATTTAACCACTTCTGGTTGTTTCATTCCTTCTGACACCAAACTGATACAAACTGACACCACACCCACTTTTTCAAAACTCGTTTAGAAGCCAACGACCACATATTTCAGAGCAGGCCCAAAATTCACAGCACCTTCTGTTTAAAACTTCTTATGGCTGGGGGCAGTATTGAGTAGCTTGGATAATAAGATGCCCATAGGTTTCCAGAGTAAACTGCCTGCTACTCAGTCCCAGTTGCTAACATATGCGTATTATTAGTAGATTGTGATAGAAAACACTCTGAAGTTTCTAAAACTTTTTGAATAATGTCTGTGAGTAAAACAGAACTCATATGGCAGGCAAAAACCTGAGAAAAAATCCAACAGGAAGTGAGAATTTTGAGGCTGGTCGATTTTCAACTCATCGCCTATTCAAATCCCAGTAAGATATGGATCTGTTTTCACTTCCTACGCCTTCCACTAGATGGCAACAGTCTGTAGAACGTTGAATGAAGCCTCTACTGTGATGTGGGGCCGGATGGGAGCTATTTCAGTCAGTGGTCTGGCAGAGTGCCAATTCCTGGTCACGGGCATTCCACATGATATCGCCTTGCGTTCCATTACTTCTGTAGACACAAAGGAATTCTCGGGTTGGAACCTTATTGAATATTTATGATAACAACGTCTGAAAGATTGATTCTCTACTTAGTTTGACAAGTTTATTTGACCTGTAATATAACTTTTTGAAGTTTTCGTCTGACGTTTGCCTGCACCTGCGCGAGCATTTGGCCATGTGTACTAGCAAAAGTAGCTACTTGGACATCATTAATGGACATTATCGAACAAAACAACAATTTATTGTGGAAATTGGATTCCTGGGAGTGCATTCTGATGAAGATCATCAAAGGTAAGGGAATATTTATGATGTAATTTCGTATTTCTGTTGACTCCAACATGGCGGAGAAATGTTGTTTATATCTGAGCGCCGTCTCAGATTATTACATGGTTTGCTTTTTCCGTAACGTTTTTTTGAAATCTGACACAGCGGTTGCATTAAGAACAAGTGTATCTTTAATTCTATGTCAAACATGTATCTTTCATCAAAGTTTATGATGAGTATTTCTGTAATTTGATGTGGCTCTCTGCAATTTCTCCGGATATTTTGGAGGCATTTCTGAACATGGCGCCAATGTAAACTGAGATTTGTGGATATAAATATGCACATTATCGAACAAAACATATATGTATTGTGTAACATGATGTCCTATGAGTGTCATCTGATGAAGATCATCAAAGGTTAGTGATTAATTTTATCTCTATTTCTGCTTTTTGTGACTCCTATCTTTGGCTTGGAAAATGGCTGTGTGTTTTTTGAACTTGGTGGTGATCTAACATAATCATATGTTGTGTTTTCGCTGTAAAGCATTTTTTAAATCGGAAACGATGGGTAGATTAACAAGATGTTTATTTTTAATTTGCTGTATTGGACTTGTTAATGTGTGAAAGCTACATATTTAAAAAAATATATTTTTGAATTTCCAGATCTGCCTTTTCAGCGGAATGTTGTGGGGGGGTTCCGCTAGCGGAACGTGTGTCCTTGAAAGATTATGGACATTGCGGGATTTGATACCCATGTCTGGGACTGGCTAGACTTAACTTTGGGAAAGTGGGGTGCTATGTTTACTAGAATGGCTATCATGATAGGAGGGGGTCTGGTGGCAATGGGATTTGTTTTCTACTGTGTCCTACCTTTGTTGAAATCTCTTTTGGTTCAAACTACAGTAAAACAGATGGCGATAGGTACTGACCACCGACAGGTGGTAGTAAACCCTGTGCCTGGGGCTCCTGGACATTACACTAATAGGTATGGTAAAGCATGCTCTTGGAGGACCTCTTGACTGTCCTTTTGGGAAACCCAAACTGTCTATATGGGGTTACTCCAGGAGGAGGGTATGCCTGTCATGATTATCTTAAGGAAGGTTTTCCCGTTTTTGCAAAGGCACCCAACTCTAATGATTATGAGAATGTTTATGTACACAAACCTTGTCATAAACGTAGATGATGCAAGTGATGTGTGTACTAAGGATGAGAGAGATGGACATTATCATCATGCCGACCTTTTGTTCTGTGCAATGTGTCAAAGGATGAGGAATGTGCTTAAATGGTATTTAGATACTGCCAAAATATGTATACAAATCAAATCAAATCAAATGTATTTATATAGCCCTTCTTCCATCAGCTGATATATCAAAGTGCTGTACAGAAACCGAGCTTAAAACCCCAAACAACAAGCAATGCAGGTGTAGAAGCACCCATGTATACCAATGTACTTATTGATAAGGAGTGTTATTATGTTTTTCCTTCAATCTTTTGTTAAAACCTTTTCTCAATAGAGGGACGCTGTTTTCACTTTGTAAAAAATCGTGCCCAAATTAAACTGCCTTTTACTCTATTCTAGATCGTACAATATGCATATTATTATTACTATTGGATAGAAAACACTCTCAAGTTTCTAAAACCGTTTGAATTATATCTGTGAGTAAAACAGAACTCATTTTGCAGCAAACTTCCTGACAGGAAGTGAAAAATCTGAAATCGAGTCAGGGCCTTCCTATTAATTTGCTTGAAATCTATGGATATACATGCACTTCATACGCCTTCCACTAGATGTCAACAGGCAGTGAGAGGTGGAATGGGGTGTCTAGCTTGATCTGAGGCCGAACAAGAGCTTTGGAATGACGTGTCTGGAAATTTCATTGTCTTCGAAGGTGCGAGAAGGAACCCCAGATTGCCTTCTGAAAAGCTTTCGGTATACACGGTAGATATCTCCGGCTCTGATTTTATTTGATATATGTGATAAAAACATCATAAAGTAGTTATTTTAAACCGAGTTATATCAGTTTATTGAACGTTAATTGCGAGTTTTGGAATTTTATTTTCTTTGCGTGAGGTGAAGTTGGGCACGTTTGCGCCACATGGCTAGCTATGGTTGCTAATTCGACAGGAGAAGAGGACATTCTAAAAACAAACAACGATTATTCTGGACCAAGGACTCCTTGTACAAGATTCTGATGGAAGCTCAGCAAAAGTAGGAACCATTTATGATGTTATTTCGTATTTCTGTGAAAAATGTTTAGTTCTATTTTCCGCCCTTATTGTGAGCGCTGTCTCGCTATAACGTAAGCTGTTTGTTATGGTAAAGTTATTTTAAAAAATCTAACATGGCGATTGCATTAAGAACTAGTGTATCTTTAATTTGCTGTACAACATGTATTTTTTTGTAAAGTTTATGATGAGTTATTTGGTCAGATTAGGTGAGTGTCAGAAATATATCCGGAGATTCTGGGAAAAAGTTGCTACATTTTCGCAATGTATAACCACGGTTTTCAGCTCAAAATATGCACATTTTCGAACAAAACATAAGTGTATTGTATAACCTGATGTTATAGGACTGTCATCTGATGAAGTTGGTCAAGGTTAGTGAATAATTTTATATCTTTTGCTGTTTTTTTGCTATCGCTACCTTTGCGGTGAATGAATGCGGTTGTGTGTTTGGCTATTGTGGTAAGCTAATATAATGCTATATTGTGTTTTCGCTGTAAAACACTTAAAAAATCTGAAATATTGGCTGGATTCACAAGATGTTTATCTTTCATTTGCTGTACACCATGTATTTTTCATAAATGTTTAATGATGAGTATTTAAGTATTTCACGTTGCTCTCTGTAATTATTCTTGCTGCTTCGGTGCTATTGGTGATTGTAGCTGCAATGTAAAACTATGATTTTATACCTCAAATATGCACATTTTCGAACAAAACATAGATTTATTGTATAACATGTTATAAGACTTTCATCTGATGAAGTTGTTTCTTGGTTAGTGACTAATTATATCTCGATTTGGTCGGGTTTGTGATAGCTACCTATGCGGTAAAAAAATGGTGAAAATATGCGGTTGAGTCTTTTGCTTTTGTGGTTAGCTAATAGAAATACATATTGTGTTTTCGCTGTAAAACATTATAAAAATCGGAAATGATGGCTGGATTCACAAGATGTGTATCTTTCATTTGGTGTCTTGGACTTGTGATTTCATGATATTTATATGCTAGTATTTACTTGTGGCGCTATGCTAGGCTATGCTAGTCAGCTTTTTACTGATGAGGAGGCTCCCGGATCCGGGATGAGTACCAAGTAGAAGTTAAGGACAATGCGGGATTTGATACCCATGCCTGGGACTGGCTAGACTTAACCTTTCTCGCCAGGGGTTCCACTAGCAGAACACCCACAACAAGAGATCTCTTCTAGGCAACCCAGCCTTCCATCTACGACCAATCTATCGAAGTGCAGCTCAGAGTAAATATTTCTTGCATTTTCCTTTTCCAAATGTGCGGTTATTTAACTTCTCTAGGATAGGGGGCAGAGTTTTCACTTTTGGAAAAATAGCGTGCCCAATTTCAACTTCCTTCTACTCATCCCCAGAATATAAGATATGCATATTATAAGTAGATTTGGATAGAAAACACTCTGAAGTTTCTAAAACTGTTTGAATCATATCTGTAAGTTATAACAGAACTTATGTAGCAGGCAAAACCCCGAGGACTAACCATTAATTTATTTATTTTATAAGTCACTGTCTGTTCAATGAGTTTTCATTGGGAAGCCAGATTTCTAATTACTCTGTTCTCAGTTCTTACTGCTTCCACTGGATGTAGAGGAAGTAGAGTAACGTCATGTGTACTGTTTGAGAGTTGCTCAAGACTAAAAAATGTAGCGTTAGTTTGTTGATCTCCTGTATTGAAAACAGATAGACCCGTCTTCAATTTGATCGATTATTAACGTTTACAAATACCTTAAGTTGTATTACAAAAGTACTTTGAAATGTTTTGGCAAAGTTTAGAGGTAATTTTTGAGATATTTTGTAGAGACTTTGCGCAAATTGGAAGCTGTTTTTTTCTGGATCAACCGCGCCAAATAAATGGACAATTTGGATATATATGGACGGAATTAATCGAACAAAAGGACCATTTGTGATGTTTATGGGACATATTGGAGTGCCAACAAAAGAATCTCGTCAAAGAAGTTAAAGGATAATTGGCTTGAGAATGGATCTTTTACTCCTTTCTAGGTAATTATGATTGGAGATGTTTGTTCCTGACTCACCAGTGTCTATGAGAAAGTGGAGCTCAGATTGTTAAGATGGATGAGAAGTTGATTACCTCCATAGAGTTTCAGAAGATGCTCCCCTTCTCATCTATACTGGAACATTTAATTGTGTGGAACACTGTGAGTTCCAAAGGGAGGTTATGTAGGTAAAAGTTCATGACTTGGTTGATTTTTCAGTATCTAGACTGTTCTCCCATAAGTACTGAGACAGAAACCGTAGGGTTAATTAACATCTGCTAAATATGTGTATGTGATCAATACAATTTTATTTGATTTATACCTGTCACGACTTCCACTGTTCGGGCGGTGCTCGGCGGTCGTCGTCGCCGGGTCGACTAGCTGCCACGATCCCTTTTCTTTTTCGTTCAGTTTTGTCTGTCTTGTTGTTCACCTGTGTCTAGTTTAGGTTATTAGTGGGGTATTTAATCTCGCCCTACCCTCTTGGTTTTGTGCGGGATTGTTCGTGTAGCTGTCATTTCTTTGGGTTGCATTTTGGTTTGTTCTGTTGAACAGGTGTTTTTTCTGGACTGCGTTCCTGTTGTTTTGGTGGCTACTGTTGTGGTCCTGTTCCTGTTCTTTGGACTTGTAAATAAACGCCCTTTCTTGCAATTCGATCTGTTCTGCGCCTGACTCCAAACCCACCTCTCCTAGGGAGAACCTGACAATACCAGCCACTCAGGTCTCCTCTAGACTAACTAACCAGTTGCAAACAATCCTCAATTATTTAAGTCTATATCAGAAACTGAAAGTAAAACAACATGACTCTGTTGACACAGGGTTTCAGAAAAATTAAGTTTATTCAAAATCCCAGATCAATCATTCAATCACAAATCAATATCACCAATCAATGATAAGCAACATCAACAGTACATAAAAATGATAGACACCTTCAACGCCCTTAACTATACCCTTATTGGGGTGTGACAATTTTTTTTTTTTGTATTTTACAACTTTATGAGAAGCACAGTAATTAATACATAGAAAACAGGTTCTTACCTTCTACAACTTTATAAACTGTTTTTTGTCTCCCCCCTCAGGATGATCAGTCCCTCAGTTGGCGTCTAAAAACTCTACCAGCTACTTTAACACACTTCTATCAATGCGGTAACCTTAATGATCCCTCCTAGAATTTTACTTTAAAAGAGAATAATAAAAATCAAAATATGAGAATAATAAAAAACGGAATATATTTCAAGCTAAAAAGCTACAGCAAAAATCTTCTTCCAGCAGTCCACAGGTCCTTAACTTCTTAAGGTTCTACCAGCTAATAGAGTCGTACCCTTCTCCTGTGTGTTCTTAGTACACTCCATTATCATTATTTTTTTAAACCATTTATTTCTAAACATACATTTTTAAACATTAACATTCCCTACTGAATTATAATCCCACTCGAACCTATTCTTCCCATTACTTCCTAAACATTCCAAATTTTTTAACATTTTAACATTAGACCATTTCATCTCATATGTATATACTGTAACCTTCACTAACCATTCTTTATTATCTATTGCATCTTAGCCGCTCTGTCACTGCTCATCCATATATTGTACACTTATATATTCTTATCCCATTCCTTTGCTATATTGTGTGTATTAGGTTTGGTTGTGGAATTTGTTAGATATTAGGATTGTTGTGGAATTGTTTGATATTACCTGTTAGATAATGCTGCACTGTCGGATCTAGAAGCATAAGCATTTCGCTACACTTGCAATAACATCTGCTAACCATGTGTATGTAACCAATAACATTTTATTTGGATTTGGACTAAGACCTGACAGCCATCTCTTCCTGGACCAAGACCTAACAGCCATCTCTTCCTCTTCCTGGACTAAGACCTAACAGCCATCTCTTCCTCTTCCTGGACTAAGACCTGATGTTTAATCAGATCTCAAACCTCTCCTCTGTCAGGAAAGCGGTTCTGTTCATGATTCTGTTGTTGAAGAGTCTGTAGAGAAAACATACATTATTATTATTTTAATGTTATTATTATCCTCTAATAGTTGCCCCGAGCAACATACACACCCATATGATCTCACACACACATGCTCTGCTCACCGTCACACACACCCTTACCGTACGGTGTGTATTGAAGTGTTGGTAGAGACCAGTTGGAGTATTCTGTCAGTCAGAGCATCAGTGATGTAATTGTGGCTCAGGCTGAGAGAGAGAGAGAGAGAGAGAGAGAGAGAGAGAGGGAGGGAGAGGGAGAGAGGGACAGAGAAAGAGAGAGACACACAGAGAGAGGGAGAGACAGGGAGAGAGATCGGACATTATCATGTAGTGACATACACACAGCCTTCTACAAATAACCTTGTGGGGACATACAATTCAGACCCTTAATTAAAAACCTAACCCTAAACATAACCCTAGATCCTAATCCTAAACCTAAACATAGATCCTAATCCTCTACCTAATTCTAACCCTAACACTAATTCTAACCTTAATCCTAAACCCTCTAGAAATAGCATTTGACCTTGTGGGGACCAACAGAATGTCCTCAGTTGGTCAATTTCTTGTGTGTTTACTGCTGGTCCCCACAAGTATAGTTTAAAACGTCCACACACACATTTCCACACACACACACACACACACACACACACACACACACACACACACACACACACACACACACACACACACACACACACACACACACACACACACACACACACACACACACACACACACACTGAAAGCCACTCACTCCAGGACTTGTACTTTATGCAGGTGTGTGATCAGGGGCTGTAGGTGGTGGTCTGTGAGTTGACAGTGGCTGAGGTCCAGTTTTGACAGACCCTCTGAGTGTTCCAGAACCAGGGCCAGAGATCCACAGACCTTCTGGTCCAGCCTGGTCTCACTGAGGTCCAGCTCCCCATCCAGGGCTCTGCACAGGGACTCTGTGTGCCTCAGCAGCCCCTCTTCAATCCCCTCACACACAAGGTCCAGCAGCTGAAGTAGCAGAGCTTTGCTGGGGCTGAGAGGACAAGAAGCAGAGACAACATCATGACACAGAGTAGGTTTAACAAAACTTTATATTTTTTAAATCCTTAATCTTGACACTACAGGGGGTGCTGTTTCAACTTGGACATTTATCGTTCCCAAATTAAACTGCCTCGTACTCAATTCTTGCTCGTACAATATGCATATTATTATTACTATTGGATAGAAAACAATCTCTAGTTTCTAAAACCGTTTGAATTATGTCTGTGGGTGAACCAGAACTCTTTCTGCAGCGAAATCCATGACAGGAACTGCGAAGGTCTGAAAACGAGGCTCTGTTCTCAGATCAGTTTAAAGCTCTGTATGTATCCTATGGGTCGACATGAACTGCACCCGCCTTCCCCTGGATGTCAGTAACCAATGAGAAGTGGAATGGAGTGTCTACGTAGTTCTCAGAGCTTATAAAAGGCCAAGGAACGAAGTGAGCTCTCTTTTCGTCGTTCGTCATTGCGCAAAGCAAGACCTCAAGATGGCATTTTGAAACGCTCAGTTATCGGCCTTAGCTATATCCGTCTGTAATTTAATTCGATATAGGTGTTAGAAACATCATAACGAAGTTATTTTAAACCGAGTTATATCAGTTTATGCGAGTATATTGCTATTTTCGGAATTTCCTTAGTATTGCGTTTTGGGGATTTGGGCATGTTGTGGCCACATAGCTATTGTTAGCTGCTAATTCCGAAGTTGAAGACGACGTTTTACAACCAAGCAACGATTC
This sequence comes from Salvelinus namaycush, assembly GCF_016432855.1. Taxonomy (NCBI): domain Eukaryota; kingdom Metazoa; phylum Chordata; class Actinopteri; order Salmoniformes; family Salmonidae; genus Salvelinus; species Salvelinus namaycush. The sequence goes on from NW_024061444.1 coordinate 116,852, forward strand.
TTTTGGACAAAGGACACCTTGCCCAAGATTCTGATGGAAGCTCGTCCAAAAGTAAGAGCTATTTATGATGTTATTCCGTATTTATGTGGAAAAATGTAAACGCATTTGTCTGCCATTATTGCGGCACTAGTCTGGCTGTAACGCACACTGTATGTCTAGTAACGTTAATTTTAAAAATCTAACTCAGCGGTTGCATTAATAACTAATGCATCTTTCATTTGCTGTCCAACCTGTATTTTTTAGTCAATCTAATCGATAAATAATCGTAAACTTAGGTGCCTTTCCAAGATGGCGCCGGCCAGGATGCATGACCTGTTGCCACTGATCACATTGTGTAACCACGATTTGTGCTGCTAAATATGCACATTTTCGAACAAAACCTATATGCATTGTGTAATATGATGTTACAGGACTGTCATCTGATGAAGTATATCAAGGTTAGTCCAAAATTATATATCTTTTGCTGTATTGTTACGATCGCTAACCTGTGCTGCTGGTAAATTGCTTGTGTTTCTGGCTATTGTGCTAAGCTAATATAGTGCTATATTGTGTTTTCGCTGTAAAACACTTAAAAAATCTGACATATTGGCTGGATTCACAAGATGTTGGGCTTTCATTTGCTGTACGCTGTGTATTTTTCAGAAATGTTTTAAGATGAGTAATTAGGTATTTGACGTTGGTCTCTGTAATTATTCTGGCAGCTTCGGCACTATTTCAGATTGCAGCTGCAATGTAGAACTGTGATTTATACCTGAAATATGCATATTTTTCAAAAAAAACATATGCTATACAATAAATATGTTATCAGACTGTCATCTTATGAAGTTGTTTCTTGGTTAGTGGCTATATATATCTTTATTTGGTCGAATTAGTGATAGCTACTGATGGAGTAAAAAACTGGTGGAGTAAAAAAAGTGGTGTCTTTTGCTAACGTGGTTAGCTAATAGATTTACATATTGTGTCTTCCCTGTAAAACATTTTAAAAATCAGAAATGATGGCTGGATTCACAAGATGTGTATCTTTCATCTGGTGTCTTGGACTTGTGATTTAATGATATTTAGATGCTAGTATTTACTTGTGACGCTATGCTAGGCTATGCTAGTCAGCTTTTTTACTGTGGGGGGTGCTCCCGGATCTGGCTTTGGGAGGAATTAGAGGTTAAACACTGAATTATTTTAAAATAGGCCATCGTCACTGTCAACAGTGAATGATAAATCTTCACGTTTTAAGTGAACAGTCCACTCTGTCCAGTCACTGTCTCTACTGTCATAGATCTGTCTGATGGAGGACATTACAAAGCTGGAACTGGACCTGAACCAACATGGAGAATGGATTGTTGTGGTTATGTCAAGGTTTTATAAAGGATAACTCACACAGCAACAACCGTCTGGATAGGACATTAATAATTAAAGTCTATAAATATTGAATAAAGATCTCCCACCTCTTGAATAAAACCCTAATGATAATACAGAGGATAACTCAGAACAACATGTCACTGGATACAAATAGTTATTTTCTTCTTTCCAGAAAGTCTGATCAGAGAAAGAAGTTCTCCCACCTCTTGAGAGTAACCCTTCCCAGAAAGGGGAGAAGATCTGAGATGTTCTTCTCTAGAAACCTGTTCTTCCTGAGGTCCACAGTGATGTTGTGGGTTGAATGCTGCAGCAGAGAGAGAAGCACTTCCCAGTCCAGCCTGCAGGAGGTCAGGTCTCCACCAACCTTCTCCAGGAACCACTGAGTCAAGTCCTTGTCCTGAGCTTCATACACAACTACAGTCAGCTGTTGCAGAATGCCTGAGTTCGGTCTAGGAGGTAGGAACATACAGGAAGTCAGAAATATGAAGAAAAACACGTGACATTTGGTTTAATAGATTAGATACTCTGAATATAAACGTTCAGGTTTAATGTTACAAGACTTTTCTATGATAAAATTCAAAAGATTTCTAAAAGACAAAATTCTAGCATTACAAAATTAGTAATGCAACATTACTTATGTCAGGAAATCCGCAGATAAATGATAAATGTTACCAGATTCCCCAACACTTGAGGATTTATATGTCAAATGTTTCTACAAGATAATAACCACTAGCATTACATAATCACTAACCACCACACATGTTCAGACTCACCTCAGCTGTGAGATGTAGGGCAGACACTGAAGGAAACTCCTCACTTTACTCTCTTCAACTGACCAGCCGCTCAGCTTTACTGGTTTCTTCTCTGGTTGGAGTTTCAGCACTTCTAGGAGGAGGGAGGCCTTTCTCTTTCTGAGGTCTATGGACCAGACTGCAGGACTGGCTGACTGGTAAACTGGCTGCAATGCTGGAAGGACACTCCTGCCTGTTTGAGTCTCATAGTCCTTCACATATGAGAACAGATCCAGCAGGAAATCACTGTGTTTAGAAGTGTCTCCATTGAGAAAAGGAAAGGTGCTGTAAGTACACAATGATGATACCAGCTTCAGTGTCTTCTCTCCTGTCTGCTCCTCCCACTCTGCTGCTTGAGACAGGAGATCCACCAGGACCTTGATCTGCTTTGAGGGATCAGACCCCCATGGACAGAAACTGCAACAAGGACAGTAACAGCTGATTCAGACATGGATGAACACATGAAACCAGTCATAGTTAAAGATGTATGAAGTAGTTATACATTTACATAATGTGATTTGGTTATATGTTAAAGTATTTAATTTTAGAGACGTTCACATGATTTATCTGTGACATTTAGTAATGCAACATTAGTTATGTCAGGAAATGGGCTGATAAATGTTCCCAGATTCACCAACATGTGTAGTTTTATACGGAGCCTTCACCGTGTGCTGCCACTTTGCATCAGCAGTCAGAAAGGAGACTCTCTGGGGGGCAGTTTGATAGTGTGTGATGCTGCAGAATTCTTCATTACTTTCCCTATTCCCTCTATCTCTCTCTCTCTCTCTCTTTCTCTATCTTCCCTCTCTCTCTCTTCGCTCTTCCCTCTTGCATATTCCCTCTGTCTCTCGTCATCTCTTCCCTCTCTCTCTCTTCTCTTTCTTCCCTCTTCCCTCTCTCTCTTCTCTCTCTCTCTCTCTCTCTCTCTCTCTCTCTCTCTCTCTCTCTCTCTCTCTCTCTCTCTCTCTCTCTCTCTCTCTCTCTCTCTCTCTTTCTCTCTCTCTCTCTCTCTCTCTCTCTCTCTCTCTTTCTCTTCCCTCTCTCACTCTTCCCTCTTCCTTCTCTCTTCCCTCTTGCTCTTTTGCTTCTCTCTCTTCCATCTCTCTTTCTCTTCCCTCTCTCTCTTTCTCTTCCCTCACTTCCCTCTCTCATTCTCTTCCCTATTCTCTCTCTTCCCTCGTCTTTCTCTTCCCTCTTCTATCTCTTCCCTCTCTCTCTTTCTCTTCCAATCTCTTTCTCTTCCCTCTCTTTCCTCTCTATCTCTTTCTCTTCCCTCTCTCTTTCTATCCCCTCTCTCTCTCTTTAGCTCTTCTCTCTATCTCCCCCTCTCTCTCTTCCCTCTCTTTCTCTTTCATCTTCCCTCTCTCTCGTCTCTCTCTCTCTTCCATCTTCCCTCTCTCTCTTCCCTCTCTCTTCCTTCTTGCTCCTTCTCTTCCCTCTTTCTATCCCCTCGCTCTCTTTCTCTTCCCTCTCTCTCTTTCTCTTCCCTCTCTCTTCCCTCCCCCTCTCTCTCTCTCTCTCTTTCTCTTCTCACTCTCGATCTTCCCTCTCTCTCTCTTCGCTCTTCCCTCTCTCTCTTCCCTCTTCCATATTCCCTCTGTCTATCGTCATCTCTTCCCTCTCTCTCTTCTCTTTCTTCCCTCTTCGCTCTTCCCTCTCTTCTCTTCCCTCTCTTCTCTTCCCTCTCTTCCCTCTCTTCTCTTTCTTCCCTCTTCCCTCTATCCCTCTCTCTCTCTCCCTCTCTCTCTCTCTTTCTCTTCTCACTCTCTATCCTCTCTCTCTCCATCTTCCCCCTCTCTTTCTCTTCCCTCTCTCGCTCTTCCCTCTTCCCTCTCTCTTCCCTCTTGCTCTTTCTCTTCCCTCTCTCTCTCTCTTCCATCTCTCTTTCTCTTCCTCTCTCTCTTTCTCTTCCCTCACTCTTTCTCTTCCCTCTCTTTCATTCCTCTTCCTCTTTCCACTCTCTTTCTATGTCCTCTGTCCTCTCTCTTCCCTCCTCCATCTCTCTCTCCCTCCTTCATATTCCTTCTGTCTCTCTTCCCTCTCTTTCTCTCTCCCTCTCTTCACTTTTTCTCCCTCTCCCTCTCTCTTCATCTCTCTCTTCCCTATTTCTCTCTTCCCTCTCTCTCTCACTCTTCCCTATCTCTCTCTCTCTTCTCTCTCTCATCCCTCTTCTATCTCTCTCTTCCCTCTATCTCTCTCTTCTCTCTCTCTCTCTCTCTCTCTCTCTCTTCACTCTTTCCCTCTTCCCTCTTCTCCCTCTTACCCTATCTGTTTCTCTTCCCTCTCTCTCATCTGTATTCTCTCTCTTCCCCCTATCTTTCCTCTTCTCCCTCTCTCTCTCTCTTCCCTCTCTCTTCCATCTCTCTCTTCCTTCTCTCTCTTCCCTGTCTTCCCTCTTCTCTCTCTTCCCTCTTCTCTCTCTCTCTTCCTTCTCTCTTCACTCTCTCTTCCCTCTCTCTTTCTCTTCCCTCTCTTCCCTCTTCTCTCTTTTCCCTCTTCTCTCTTTTCCCTCTCTGTTTCTCGTCCCTCTCTCTCATCCCATTTCTCTCTCTCCCCTCTCTTCCCTCTATCTTCCCTCTCTTCCCTCTCCTCCCTCTCTTCGATCTCTTCCCTCTCTCTTCCCTCTCTCTTCCTTCTCTCCCTTACCTCTTCTCTCTTCCCCTCTCTTTTTCTCTCCCCTCTTTCTCTTCCCTATCTCTATCTCTTCACTCTCTCTCCATCTCCCTTCCTTCTCTCGCTTACCTCTTCTCTCTTCCCTCTCTCTCTTCCTTCTCTATCTTCCCTCTCTCTTCCCTCTTCTCTCTCTCTCCCCTCTTCTCTTCCCTCTCTTTTTTGCTCTTCCCTCTCTTTTTTGCTCTTCCCTCTCTTCCCTCTCTCTTGCCTCCTCTCTGTCTCTCATCCCTCTTCTCTCTCTTCCCTCTATCTTCCCTCTTCTCCCTCTCGCTCTCTTCCCTCTCTCTCTCTTCACTCTTTCTCTCTTCCCTCTTCTCCCCTCTTCCCCTCTCTGTTTCTCTTCCCTCTCTCTCTTTGTCTTCCCTCACTTCCCTCTCTCATTCTCTTCACTATTCTCTCTCTTCCCTCGTCTTTCTCGTCCCTCTTCTCTCTCTTCGCTCTCTCTCTTTCTCTTCCAATCTCTTTATCTTCCCTCTCTTTCCTCTCTCTTTCTCTTCCCTCTCTCTTTCTATTCCCTCTTTCTCTCTTTAGCTCTTCTCTCTATCTTCCCCCTCTCTCTCTTCCGTCTCTCTCTCTTCCATCTTCCCTCTCTCTCTTCTCTCTCTCTTCCATCTTCCCTCTTCTCTCTCTCTCTCTTCCCTCTCTCTTCCTTCTTGCTCCTTCTCTTCCCTCTTTCTTCCATCTCTCTTTCTATTCCCTCTCTCTCTTTCTCTTCCCTCTCTCTCATCCCATTTCTCTCTCATCCCTCTATCTTCCCTCTCTCTTCCCTCTCTCTTCCTTCTCTCCCTTACCTCTTCTCTCCTCCCCTCTCTTTTCTCTTCCCTCTCTCTCTTCCCTATCTCTATCTCTTCACCCTCTCTCCATCTCCCTTCCTTCTCTCGCTTACCACTTCTCTCTTCCCCCTCTCTATCTCTCTCTTCCCTCTCTCTATTCCTTCTCTATCTTCCCTCTCTCTTCCCTCTTCTCTCTCTCCACTCTTCTCTTCCCTCTCTTTTTCTTCCCTCTCTCTTTTTCTCTTCCCTCTCTTCCCTCTCTCTCTCACTCTTCCCTATCTCTCTCTCTCTTCTCTCTCTCATCCCTCTTCTATCTCTCTCTTCCCTCTATCTCTCTCTTCTCTCTCTCTCTCTCTCTCTCTCTCTCTTCACTCTTTCCCTCTTCCCTCTTCTCCCTCTTACCCTATCTGTTTCTCTTCCCTCTCTCTCATCTGTATTCTCTCTCTTCCCCCTATCTTTCCTCTTCTCCCTCTCTCTCTCTCTTCCCTCTCTCTTCCATCTCTCTCTTCCCTCTCTCTCTTCCCTGTCTTCCCTCTTCTCTCTCTTCCCTCTTCTCTCTCTCTCTTCCTTCTCTCTTCACTCTCTCTTCCCTCTCTCTTTCTCTTCCCTCTCTTCCCTCTTCTCTCTTTTCCCTCTTCTCTCTTTTCCCTCTCTGTTTCTCGTCCCTCTCTCTCATCCCATTTCTCTCTCTCCCCTCTCTTCCCTCTATCTTCCCTCTCTTCCCTCTCCTCCCTCTCTTCGATCTCTTCCCTCTCTCTTCCCTCTCTCTTCCTTCTCTCCCTTACCTCTTCTCTCTTCCCCTCTCTTTTTCTCTCCCCTCTTTCTCTTCCCTATCTCTATCTCTTCACTCTCTCTCCATCTCCCTTCCTTCTCTCGCTTACCTCTTCTCTCTTCCCTCTCTCTCTTCCTTCTCTATCTTCCCTCTCTCTTCCCTCTTCTCTCTCTCTCCCCTCTTCTCTTCCCTCTCTTTTTTGCTCTTCCCTCTCTTTTTTGCTCTTCCCTCTCTTCCCTCTCTCTTGCCTCCTCTCTGTCTCTCATCCCTCTTCTCTCTCTTCCCTCTATCTTCCCTCTTCTCCCTCTCGCTCTCTTCCCTCTCGCTCTCTTCCCTCTCGCTCTCTTCCCTCTTCTCCCCTCTTCCCCTCTCTGTTTCTCTTCCCTCTCTCTCTTTGTCTTCCCTCACTTCCCTCTCTCATTCTCTTCACTATTCTCTCTCTTCCCTCGTCTTTCTCGTCCCTCTTCTCTCTCTTCGCTCTCTCTCTTTCTCTTCCAATCTCTTTATCTTCCCTCTCTTTCCTCTCTCTTTCTCTTCCCTCTCTCTTTCTATTCCCTCTTTCTCTCTTTAGCTCTTCTCTCTATCTTCCCCCTCTCTCTCTTCCGTCTCTCTCTCTTCCATCTTCCCTCTCTCTCTTCTCTCTCTCTTCCATCTTCCCTCTTCTCTCTCTCTCTCTTCCCTCTCTCTTCCTTCTTGCTCCTTCTCTTCCCTCTTTCTTCCATCTCTCTTTCTATTCCCTCTCTCTCTTTCTCTTCCCTCTCTCTCATCCCATTTCTCTCTCTTCCCTCTATCTTCCCTCTCTCTTCCCTCTCTCTTCCTTCTCTCCCTTACCTCTTCTCTCCTCCCCTCTCTTTTCTCTTCCCTCTCTCTCTTCCCTATCTCTATCTCTTCACCCTCTCTCCATCTCCCTTCCTTCTCTCGCTTACCACTTCTCTCTTCCCCCTCTCTATCTCTCTCTTCCCTGTCTCTATTCCTTCTCTATCTTCCCTCTCTCTTCCCTCTTCTCTCTCTCCACTCTTCTCTTCCCTCTCTTTTTCTTCCCTCTCTCTTTTTCTCTTCCCTCTCTTCCCTCTCTCTCTTTCCTCCTCTCTGTTTCTCTTCCGTCTCTCATCCCTCTTCCCTCTATCTTCCCTCTTCTCCCTCTCGCTCTCTTCCCTCTCTCTCTCGTCACTCTTTCTCTCTTCCCTCTTCTCCCCTCTTCCCCTCTCTGTTTCTCTTCCCTCTCTCTTTTTCTCTTTCTGCAGCATTTTAGAGCATGTCAAATTCGTGATGGTAAATGCCCATTGAAACATATTGCAAATGGACAGCCATGCACCTGGTGATCAGAATGTGTTACCAGGAGCACATTTTAAAAATTGTTTTTAATGCCTTTAGGTGGGTGCAAGGGGTCCATGGCTGGGTAGGGAGCCCAACCAATAGGGGGTGCCCCTGGTCATTTTGGATGCTTTTCAAAAAATCTTTAAAAAATGACAGAGTCCCACTTCTCTCTTATTGCACCCCAGAGCGATGGAGAGGAACCACTATCACTGCCCGGCCATCCTGAGTTCAACAGGCCAGTCAATTAGGCATTTCTGCAGCATTTTAGAGCATGTCAAATTCGTGATGGTAAATGCCCATTGAAACATATTGCAAATGGTCTGTACATTTGCAATGTTTTTAATGAAAGATTGACCATCACCAAATGGACATGCTGGAATCAACAGCATCAAAAATGTCAAATAGACCTTCTAGGTTGATTCAGGACTTAAAGGGAGGTGGCTTGCCAGTTTATTGTGTCTTGTTATTTGAACTGTATTGGTGTGGTACTAATGACATGTGGCCCAGAAGATTGTGGACATTTTAAGGCCTTTGTTTGTCTATGACCCCCCACCATTCATACCCTCTGCACTCCTCCACTGGGAGGTAATACAGATTACTGCAAATCCTATAATGTTGATGACTGGGTTCTTTCTTGTAAATTGTTTTCATGAAGTTGCCGTTAAATTGCTCTGCCATCATTATTGTATGAGGTATTATTGGTGAGGTTACCCCTGTGCTGAGATGGGTGTTTTATATGGTGTATCTTATCCTTTCTCTCCACTGGCTATCTGGCTAACAGGCTACACTCTAGACAGTCTCTTCTGCTGATGTGTGTGTGTCTGGTAGTGGGTCTCTCTCTTTCCTACTCTTTTCCTTTCAGCAGGGTTAATACCTGCCTGGCGCCCGAACAAAATCTTTACCTTTACCCCTCTCTAACAATACTGCTACAAAATTTACCACAACAAAGTTTTATATGTCACATGTTTCTACAAGATAATAACCACATGCATCACAAATCACTAACCACCACACATGTTCAGACTCACCTCAGATGTGAGATGTAGGGCAGACAATGAAGGAAACTCCTCACTTCACTCTCTTCATCTGACCAGTCCTTCAGCTCCACTGGTTTCTTCTCTGGTTGGAGTTTCAGCACTTCTAGGAGGAGGGAGTCCTTTCTCTCTGAGAGGTCTATGAACCAGACTGCAGGAGCTGACTGGTAAACTGGCTGTAATGCTGGAAGGACACTCCTGTCTGTTTGAGTCTCATAGTCCTTCACACGTGAGTACAGATCCAGCAGGAAAACACTCTGTTTAGAATTGTCTCTGTAAATGTCTCCATTGAGAAAAGGAAAGGTGCTGTAAGTACACACTGATGATACCAGCTTCAGTGTCTTCTCTCCTGTCTGCTCCTCCCACTCTGCTGCTTGAGACAGGAGATCCACCAGGAACTTGATCTGCTTTGAGGGATCAGACCTCCGTGGATAGAAACTGCAACAAGGACAGTAACAGCTGATTCAGACATGTTATTTTATTTTATTTTTTTATTTCACCTTTATTTAACCAGGTAGGCTAGTTGAGAACAAGTTCTCATTTGCAACTGCGACCTGGCCAAGATAAAGCATAGCAGTGTGAACAGACAACACAGAGTTACACATGGAGTAAACTATAAACAAGTCAATAACATGGTAGAAAAAGGAGAATCTATATACAATGTGTGCAAAAGGCATGAGGTAGGCAATAAATCGAATAATTACAATTTAGCAGATTAACATTGGAGTGATAAATCGTCAGATGATCATGTGCAAGAAGAGATACTGGTGTGCAAAAGAGCAGAAAAGTAAATAAATAAAAGCAGTATGGGGGGTGAGGTAGGTAAATTGGGTGGGTAGTTTACAGATGGACTATGTACAGCTGCAGCGATCGGTTAGCTGCTCGGATAGCAGATTTTTAAAGTTGTTGAGGGAGATAAAAGTCTCCAACTTCAGGGATTTTTGCAATTCGTTCCAGTCGCATGCAGCAGAGAACTGGAAGGAGAGGCGTCCAAATGAGGTTTTGGCTTTAGGGATGATCAGTGAGATACACCTGCTGGAGCGCGTGCTGCGGGTGGGTGTAGCCATCGTGACCAGTGAACTGAGATAAGGCGGCACTTTACCTAGCATAGCCTTGTAGATGACCTGGAGCCAGTGGGTCTGACGACGAACATGTAGCGAGGGCCAGCCGACTAGGGCATACAGGTCGCAGTGGTGGGTCGTATAAGGTGCTTTAGTAACAAAACGAATGGCACTGTGATAAACTGCATCCAGTTTGCTGAGTAGAGTATTGGAAGCTATTTTGTAGATGACATCGCCGAAGTCGAGGATCGGTAGGATAGTCAGTTTTACTAGGGTAAGTTTGGCGGCGTGAGTGAAGGAGGCTTTGTTGCGGAATAGAAAGCCGATTCTTGCTTTTTTTTTTTTTTTTTTTTGATTTTGGATTGGAGATGTTTGATATGAGTCTGGAAGGAGAGTTTGCAGTCTAGCCAGACACCTAGGTACTTATAGATGTCCACATATTCTAGGTCGGAACCGTCCAGGGTGGTGATGCTAGTCGGGCGTGCGGGTGCAGGCAGCGAACGGTTGAAAAGCATGCATTTGGTTTTACTAGCGTTTAAGAGCAGTTGGAGGCCACGGAAGGAGTGTTGTATGGCATTGAAGCTCGTTTGGAGGTTAGATAGCACAGTGTCCAAGGAAGGGCCGGAAGTATATAGAATGGTGTCGTCTGCGTAGAGGTGGATCAGGGAATCGCCCGCAGCAAGAGCAACATCATTGATGTATACAGAGAAAAGAGTCGGCCCGAGAATTGAACCCTGTGGTACCCCCATAGAGACTGCCAGAGGACCGGACAACATGCCCTCCGATTTGACACACTGAACTCTGTCTGCAAAGTAGTTGGTGAACCAGGCAAGGCAGTCATTAGAAAAACCGAGGCTACTGAGTCTGCCGATAAGAATATGGTGATTGACAGAGTCGAAAGCCTTGGCCAGGTCGATGAAGACGGCTGCACAGTAATGTCTTTTATCGATGGCGGTTATGATATCGTTTAGTACCTTGAGCGTGGCTGAGGTGCACCCGTGACCGGCTCGGAAACCGGATTGCACAGCGGAGAAGGTACGGTGGGATTCGAGATGGTCAGTGATCTGTTTGTTGACTTGGCTTTCGAAGACCTTAGATAGGCAGGGCAGGATGGATATAGGTCTGTAACAGTTTGGGTCCAGGGTGTCACCCCCTTTGAAGAGGGGGATGACCGCGGCAGCTTTCCAATCCTTGGGGATCTCCGATGATACGAAGGAGAGGTTGAACAGGCTGGTAATAGGGGGTGCGACAATGGCGGCGGACAGTTTCAGAAATAGCGGGTCCAGATTGTCAAGCCCAGCTGATTTGTATGGGTCCAGGTTTTCCAGCTCTTTCAGAACATCTGCTATCTGGATATGGGTAAAGGAGAAGCTGGGGAGGCTTGGGCGAGTAGCAGCGGGGGGGGCGGGGCTGTTGGCCAAGGTTGGAGTCGCCAGGAGGAAGGCATGGCCAGCCATTGAGAAATGTTTGTTGAAATTTTCGATTATCACGGACTTATCAGTGGTGACCGTGTTACCTAGCCTCAGTGCAGTGGGCAGCTGGGAGGAGGTGCTCTTGTTTTCCATGGATGAACACATGAAACCAGTCATAGTTAAAGATATATGAAGTAGTTATAAATTTACATACTGTGATTTGGTTATATTTTAAAGTATTTAATTTTAGAGACATTCACATTATTTATATGTGGCATTTAGTAATGCACCATTAGTT